>NC_092353.1:12528360-12833360 GCF_963676685.1 Mytilus edulis
CAGCATATGGAAATATGTGTCTCAATTAATACATTACTCATTAAAACCGGGAAATTGGGATGAGACCCCCCCCCCCCCCCCCCCACCCCCCATTATATGAACGGGTCATAATTTATGTGCAAAAATACATGAATGAATCGGATTTTTCATCTCGAGCAATATTATTAGGGGGGTGTTCAAATTTAAGCGTTCGCCTGTACCCCCCCCGCCCCCATCTCTCCCGTGTGTGCAGTTGGCCTTCAGGCATCACCAGCCGGTGAATAACGACATGAAGTAAAAGTTAATGCGTTAACCTAGTCTACGTATACCTCAGCAAGAGTTATTCCTCTTTGTATACACCAAAAAGCTTTAATTTCAACAACAAGCAAACCACGGTTTTTACGAGTCTATAATATTGATCGCATTAACAAGGATATTACCTCCTTGTCTGTAATTAACTATGAACTGTACAATGTTATGTATTAGAGATGAAATATCCCTTGACGAAATATCTTGCAGGCTTGGATATTTTGAGCAAAGAAAGTTCACAAGCTCATCTATCTGGTTTTCGGAGTAACTAGACTCAACTGAGGGTTCCAAGAAAGGTATAAGGTGAACATCATTTGCTCTGGGTAAATTGTACCTTTCAGTATAATTTTCTAAGTAGCTCTGAATCTCTGCATGCATATTTTTAGCTTTCTCTACCAGACCAACTGCAAAAACAGTCAAGCGAATGAAAAAGTGGTATATTAAAAGAAAGATGGTATGATATGTTGTATATATGATAAATTAATTGAGTCAGGCACCGTTTAGCCCCCCCCCCCCCCACCCGAGTTATTTTGGCTATTATCTTAACAATTATAAGAGATAGGTAGCACAAGTAACGATGTCTGAGTTGTGGTCCCTTAGGGAGCAACCATTTGATTTTCTAGAGGGGGGGGGGGGCATGGATTTTACCCCTGCGACACACTTGGCGAAAAACAAGTGTTTTCTTTCGCAACAAGGCAAAAACATTTTTTTTTATTTCAATTATACCGTTGAAGCAAGTAAACTAAGATGGAAAAACATTTTTTTTTTTAATTTCCAAAATTTCCAAAATTGTAGAAGCAAACTATTTTGTTTTAAAAAAAAACCACCCACCCCACCCCTCCCATCCCATCCCAACTTCCCAACTTGAACACTCGCATATCCTCCCCCCCCCCCCCCCCCCCCCCCCCATCAACGCCCCCCTCCCCCGATTTTCAAATGGTTGCTCTCTTAAAGGTCTGTTTTCGTCGATTTTGGTTTATAACTCTGATTATGTTGCATAGCCCTGATTAATTAAGCCTCAAATGCTGGCTATTCTGTAATTACTTGCTGAAGTACTGTTTAATTCAAAATGTATTCATTGGGTTTTTTTTTGTATATTAAATTACCCCATATTTTTTTTTGCAGTTATTCTTTATTTCTTATTCCCCATTATTCTCTGTTTTAAATATTTTGCCTATTTCTCTCCGTATTCTTTCTGTGATTCATTCTTGCCAATTATTCTCTTTTCTGTAAACCCTCATCCACACCCTTATGGTCATAGTTACCCTTGGGTTGCCCCAAGGTTGCCCCTGTTCCGAGGCGATGCAAAAGAAATTTGTGTTATGACGAAAGCTTTATTTGTATTAATTTATTGTCTCATACAACGTGAAAACAATAGAAAAGAAAAAGATGCATCTGATCTTAAAAATTAACAGATTTTTATATATATAAGCAATCAATCAGTCAATTTTATTGTCATAAAACATCTATAATGCTCGTGTTGAAGGCCGTACTTTGACTTATAATTGTTATTTTTTTGTAACATTGTGACTTGGATGGAGAGTTGTCTCATTGGCACTCATACCACATACATGTATTCTTATTTATATATAATACATTATGTTTGTATAAGAAAGTAGTCATGAAGGGCTAACTTTTTTTTTTACTTTCGACTCGGCTATTAATTAATTTGGGTGGCCTCTTCTGTGTACACACGTTTTAAAAGATGACGTCACGTCATGTTCTTGATATAAGTGTGCATGATTGGAATGTCAACATTGGGATTATACACTCGAGTTTTACTGGAAATTCATACTTTTTAATCGATAGACATTCAGTGAAAAGTCAGAATGACTATAAACATGTTCATATGTATGATTTTAGAAAACGTCAAACTTGTAATCATGCAATCTAAGTAAAGGGGAAAAAAAAGGATTTAGTGTGTTCAATAATCGCTTACTCTGTTAGATTGAGTACATATAAAGAGAAGGAATAACCAGTATTTGAAAGGTAAGTTCTTTTTTTCTTCGAAATCGTAAAAAATGTGATTATTTTGCATTTTGTGACGTCATTAAAATGACTGTAACCCCAGCGTTTGTGAACAAAACAAATAGATACATGACAATAAAGAAAGATTGTCTAGCTAATACATGTATCTGTATATTTTATATAAAGTTATTTAGCATATGCATAATAAAATAATCGTACTCTCAAACACTGGAGGCATAGTGGACTCAAAACCACAGGATATTCCACTAAAATTTGGCCTGTCCTTCATCATTTCAATGATTTTTTCTTCCACGGCTGATGGTGGCTTTGGTGCTGGCCCTCCTCCAGTCAATTTCCTCTGTTTTTTTACTTCACTATATGTTTTTTTTGCATTCTGTTGTAAGTTTCCCCATTTATATATTACTTGCTTCACGGTTCTTTTTTGAAGTCCCATTGCGTTAATTTTAGAACATATTTCTGCCCACTTTTCATTTTTTTTGTTATTTGTTATGGTGTTTGTTTGCTTTGATTTTAACACGAACTCATCCTTTTCTACAAGTTCTTGTAATAGAGATATTTCTGAGATGCTCCAGTTTGGTTGCCTTTCTCTCTTAGACGCCATGTCTGCCAAAAGTACGGGAAATTGCACGAGGTCGAACATAACTGATTGTTAAATACCAAACTACTAGTTAAACGTAAATTAGTAAACTCAAACGTAACTAACTGTTGTGCAACGGATTTTTAATCAATAGTTACGTAACTTGCAGTTAAGATTTAAACTAACAGTTAAAGGCTTAACAGTTAGTTAAACTAACTGACGTTCGTGCAACCGGGTCCTGATCTTTAAGAAAATGATTGCATAACAAGATTTTATCTATTATTTCCAGATGCTCAGAAATATATAGAAGAAGTAAGAATAAAAAAGTGTCCAGAAGGTCTATTGGACATCAGTGATTGTAAACTGCCATGTGATATCCCAGATGCATGGCTACAGGTTTGTTATAGATTGCATCCATTATTGATTTTATAATGTGACTTAGATGTTGATTTAAACTTTGAGAAAATGTAAAATATATCATATTTGATTGCCCTATAGATCAGAAAAATAACATATATATCTGTTCAACATTGAGTGTCAGAAAAATTTGCTTTATTTGGCAAGAAATATCCAAATTAAATCTCTTTAGACAATGTAGTAGTGTATATACTAATATATGAACACTGTAAATAAGTTCAAGCTTCTTTCCTGGTTTTAACTAGTACGTCATATATGATTAAAGTAGGTTTGTGTCTGCTTGATTGTCTGTGTGTCTGTCTGTTTGTGGGAAAGACATTTGGTACACAACTTTTATCAAACTTTTCTTGGCTTCTATGAAAGTAAATGATTTTATATTTGGTCTGTAGCTTGATAATGTTGTGATGTAGCAGGTTAACAATTTGTATAACGACAGGACATATTATGGTATACTCCATCTTGCTTGTCCATCCAATAAACACTTTGAACAACATCTCAGGTTCACTTTAACCAATTATCATATAACTTTAACACAACATTAGAATTGATTGAAGAATTCTTTTTTTCTTCTTCGGAAAGTAAGGATTTTCACCTTTTATTTTACATATATATATACTGAAACTAAATAATATTAATGATGAGAAAAAGTATTCAGAAAGTTTATCAAATGATTTAGAAAATATATATTTCTATTTTTTTTTTGTAATGTTTTAGGATGAAGTTATACCTGAAAAGTCAGCAAGATCCCCCAAGCATGTGTCATCAGGGACAATACAGCCACCACCGTATTCTCCCCCAGATCCATCAGTACCCCCTTCACAGGATTCCCCTAGTGCCCATGAATTTCCACTCTATGATCAAAGATTGTATGGACCAAATCCACGTAACCCTTATGGGTATTATCCACTATATAGAATGCCAATGAATCCCTATCATCTTGGAAGGTCTGGAAACGAACAACTCCCACAGGACCAATACAGGCCCCATCATGCTGACCAGTGGGGTCAATATCCAGGATATTACCCACCTGGTCCTTATGGTTCCTACTCAGGATATGGCTATCATCCTCCATCAAATTTTGATTTTCATCAACCAGTTCAACAGTTTCCTGTTCAGGAAAATCCTAATCAATACAGACAAGGAAATGAAAACTTGGGAAATACAACTTATCAATCTACATCATCTGTAACTGTACAGGAGGAAAATAAAGTTCAGTCAGATGGAGAGGAAGACATAGATGAAGAAAACATAGAGGGTAAAAGTTTATTATGTTAACATTTATCTATACATTTTGGTTGTTTCAAAGATAACATTGTGTTCACTCCTTTAGATATAAATATTTCAATACAAAAATGTCCTTATAGTTTAATTTTAAAATATGTCCTTGTTAGAGTTCAGTATTGCATATTACTATCCTAGTCCTATCAATGAACTTGTGTCCAGGTTGTCCTGTTTTAGATTGATCTCAGAGGAACATGATAACATATTGAGGGTAAACTACTATTTCAATTTCTATATTTATTGAGAGAAAGTATAATTGCACATACAACATATTGAAGAAACTAGAACACAATCAAATGACTATGTAGATGCTTGGATTATTGTTTACAGTGGTACATGTCACAAGTTTTATGTAAGTCATCTTTTTCTCAGATGAACCTGCCCAGACAACAACAAACATGCTTAAAGTGACCAAGTTACCATCAGATACCACAGAAGATGGTTTACGATTTTTCTTTGAGAACAGGAGAAAGTTTGGTGGAGGTGCTGTACAGGATGTAGAGTATGATGAAGATACAAAGACGGCCATTGTTACCTTTGAGGAAGATGAAGGTAAATTTAATAATGGTTAGAAAAATTCATGTGAGATATTTTTGTCAGTATAATTAGATTGTCATTGAATTACAGTGAGTTGCTTATAGGTGTTACTGTAAAAGTTTACCTATAGCTCAACCTGTTTTTAAAATTGACAATACAATAGGGACATTTAAATTGACCAGTTGGTATTGTTAGATTTAAATCTACCTTGATGCTACCTGTAAAAAGTTTTATTCACCTAACCCAAAGTTTCAGCATGCTTTTTTCCTGAACTTTTACTTACCTAGGATTATTCTATTGAGAGATTTTTATTTTACTGTCTTTCAAAATATTAGGAGTTATCAAGCCAAACAAGAAAGTCTATATCATATATGTTATTTTCTTGCAGTTTATTTAAAATTGCATGGCCTAAAATGCACTACATTTCATCTTAATGTTTGCATAGCCACTACTAGCAGTGTTTAATACCCTAAATAATCCAGTCGTAATATTTCACTCACTTTATGAAACATCAAAATCATATTTGAATAAACAATTTCATTTATTTTTTTACACTGATATTTGACATCTCATCCAGAATTCCAAAGTTTTTAAATAATTCCCAATTTTATTCATTTTTCACTACTTCACTAGATTTTTTTCTAAATCCATAGTATAAATTCTGATTAACTTCCCATGATATACATCCTAATTTAACAGGTGCAGAATCTATACATAATTCAGAATCTTGTAAATTTTTTTTATCATTTCCATTACTATATTCCAAATAGTTATCCTCACTTTACAAATATTTTGTAATATTTTATTTATATTTTTACTATATATCACTTGATTTTTCTACATCCACAGTAAACATTTTATTTCATTTCCTATTATAAATTTCCAAATCAAACAATATTTGATCCATGATTTTATAATGACTATTTCCAATTTCACATTCACTTAAAACATTTCCCCACGTTAGGAATATTTTTAGAATATTTTACTTTCATTTTTCACTTTATCACTAGATTAGACTATATCCACTGCATTAATTCAACATTTTATTTCATTTCCAAGATCCCATTTAAATGGTAAATCATCTCAAGTTTGTAATAGATCCCAAATTAATAATGAATGTTTTTAAAATCACATTTAAAGCCACAGAAACATGTTGGATGAACTCACACTATATCTCCTACTTGAATTCCAGTTTTGAAATTTTTTAATCTTTAACATAACTAAATCCCATCGTATGAAAATTTGAATTTCCTTGAGCAAACACAGCATTTTATGCACAAAAGTCCCACTAATATTATAATAGATTTCAAAGAAAAAACACAGCAAGGTATACTCCAAACTTATTTTCGAATTTTACATGTACAACATCATATATGTAAGCCCCACAAAACAGTTTGAATGAATTATTTCCTCCTTGATGTCCTTCATGACAATAAAATCTTGAAAAAAACACATCACATGTTAAGAAGCAAAATTGCTATAAAAAAATCTAAGAAGTGAATTCAAATAAAATAAATCCAATATTGTATGCACAATGACACCAAAAGATTTCAAACATTGCAAATAATAATCCAAAATGAGAATCTTGAAGGGACATGTGAAGAAATGAACAACATATCCATCTGAAAATTTAAACTGTAAACACCTGAACAGCTATTTCTTGTTTCACTGGCAGCTGGACAATACTATATATAAGGGTTAGAATTTTAAAGAAGCATTTAGTGTGTAAAAACAGTTTAATTTTCAAACATAGTAATACATATTTAATTTAATCTTTTACTGATTTAGAATTTTAGGTAAAAAATAGATAAATTATATATATCAGGGATTTAAAACAATGAAAACCAAAACTATTTTCTTCCCTATCAATTTTTTAATAGAATAATCCTAGGTAAGAAAAAGTTCAGGAAAAAAGCATGCTGAAACTTTGGGTTAGGTGAATAAAAATCTTTACAGGTAGCATCAAGGTAGATTTAAATCTAACAATACCAACTGGTCAATTTAAATGTCCCTATTGTGTTGTCAATTTTAAAAACAGGTTGAGCTATAGGTAAACTTTTACAGTAACACCTATAAGCAACTCACTGTAATTAGATTCTATATATAAAGTATTGGATGTTTAATTATGTAGGTTCGGTAAGGGCTAAATTTGGCCTCAAATTCAAGGTTCATTTTACGAAAGATTTTGGACACTTTTTAAACACTTAAGTGTCTATGTCAATTGTTTAATGTGAAAGATTTTAACTGATTTGGTCCTTAAAATTGCTCCGATTCAAGCTTAAATATGAAAAATCAATCAAATATGCCAAAAAATGTCACTTTTCAGATGGTTTTTGTCAAAAATGAAAGTTGCCGCATCAGTGTTCATCCTCAATCTTTATATATGTTATGTATTATCATCAAATACAACTGACATTTCAATATTAAGAATGAACACAAATGCGGCCACTTTCATTTAAGATGGAAACCTTCAAAAATTTAACTTAAATGCTAAAATTGTGAAGAATTCAGTAATTTAGCATGACTTAATGATTCTAGTACTCAATACATGTGCATTTTATTATCAAAAACAGCCCATGTCTATGTTGCAGAAGCATTCTACTTTCCAATAAATAACTAAAAGTTTACATTTTAACAATTTTGTAAAACTGCTATATTTTTGGGCCAAAAAAGGGTCTTACTGGACCTACTCCTTTGCTGGACATCTGACAGCCTTTTTTTTGGTTTTGTGCTTTGGCTGTAAAGGGTCAGCCTGAGCTATTCTCATCACTCAGTATCTATTACTAATCATTGTTGGCTGTTAAATTGATTGCTGTTCTCTAACTTTAGCTTACCTCTCAACCAAATATTATTAAACTTATACAGAATGCTAATTATAACAAAACACAAGCTTAGCTTAAGCTTAAGATTAAGCTTGGCTTTGGTAGGCTTCACTTTTACCCTTACAGAGTTATGCCTCTTTTCAAATGAAAGAATTGCTGAATTTTCGTTTCTGTTCACTAACATAAGTTTGTTTCAACCAAAATGTTATAAAACTTACTCATTGGCAAACATACCACATCCTCTTTTTTTTTATATTTGAACAGCTTGAGTCGCTCACCTGAATCTACTTGCATTTTCAACACTCAAGCTGTTCAAATATAAAAAAAAAAAGAGGATGTGGTATGTTTGCCAATGAGACAACTCTCCACAAGAAACCAAAATAACCCAGAAATTAACAACTATAGGTCTACGTATGGCCTTTAACAATGAGCAAAGCCCATACAGCATAGTCAGCTATAAGAGGCCCCTAAATGACAATGTAAAACAATTCTAAAAAGAAAACTAACAGCCTAATTTATGTACAAAAATTAAACGAAAAACAAATATGTAACACATAAACAAACGACAACAACTGTATTACAGGCTCCTGACTTGGGACAGGCACATACATACAGAATGTAGCGGGGTTAAACAAAGCCTGAAATTTGCTGGTTTCATCGCTTATAACAGGAAAAGTTTTATTAATCTCAACTACTCAACCCCCTGGTAATTGTTATATACTTTCACTTTCAATAAGTACTTATACCCAACTGATTACCAAAATCATTCTTTACTTGCAAGCCCTAATGCACATCAAAAGCTATATATTTTTTTTTGAATTTGTTTCCTGAAAAATAAAAATAAAAGGTGAAAATATATATCAGTATGGCATATTTAAAAGTGTCTTGATTATTTGACATCTGTATTTTTCAGCTGTTGACATAGTATTACAGAAAATACCAATTTTATTCAATAAAAAAGTTATCAATGTGGAAGCCCACATTGTTGGTGCAGAATCTACAACAGATGTACCTGAAGAAGAACCAGATGACTATAGTCAAAATACTGGTGAGCAAGTTCCCATATGCTCAATAGAGGTCCGTGGAATGAAGGAAAATACAACGCAGGACACTATCATGTATTACTTTGAGTCTAAGAAAGGTGCTAAAGCAGATGTGGAAACTATAGAATTTGTAGAAGACAAGAATATGTATATTGTTACATTTGAAACTGAAGAAGGTAAAACAACTTTATTTTGCAGCCCTATCTAGTTCATTTCACAGCGATTTAATTTTTGCGATTCTCAAATTTATTTGTTGTAGTTAAGGAGGCTCGAGGGTATAAAAATTTCAGAAAAAAATTAAACATTTGTTTTTCATTTCAAATTTTATTTATTACCTTTTGTAGTTGTTACTTTATCATATGGTACAAAAATCATTCAAAACAATCAATTTGTGTTGGCCCCAGATGACTTTTAAAATGTATACATCATTGAAAAAGTTCCAAATTATCTCCCTTTGGTGGAAATATGCCATTTTTTGGCTTTAAAATTGAAATATTTTTTTTAACTCATCGATAACCTATATTTTTTAATATAATTTCCATATAAGCTGTACTTAAACTAAATTATTGTAAAATTTAAGCGATTTCAGTAATAAATTTCTTTTTTTTATCTCGATACTACCTTTATTTCTCCTATTCCTTCAACAGAAAAAAATTACCTTTACAAAAATGTATGCTTCTTTCGAAGGCAGATTTTGAGGGCAAATGAACGGTGACCCCACTTTTTTATTTTATTTTTCTATTAACTATAAGATAAAGTTCATTTATAGAAAAATATAGAGAAATCCTAAATAAATGATTTAGACCCGCGAACCCCCTTAAGTTAGAAAAAATCAATATTTACATATTTGATGTAATTAAAATTCGCGATGTTTTTCTACTTGTGAAAGTCGCGAAAATTAGTTAAAAGTTTAACCTAGTAAACGAAATTCTGTATGATTTAATGAGACTTGGATTTGGTCAGAATAATTGAAAAAATATTTCAGGACCTCTATAATTTTATATAATGGATATCAAATTTGTAATTGCTTCAAAATAAGGGTATAGCTCAGAGATCCTTATTTTCTCTCTGTTTTTAAAGTTCACCAAATAAAGTTATATTTTCCTACACTGTACTAATATTGCATATTCTATTTGTTTCAGTAAGCCTGGTAAGATTCATAAACATATTTTCCTAACAAATGTTATCAATTTAAACCATTTTTCCTTTATGTGTATACTTGACATTCAAGATGACCTCCAATGATTTTAAGGTAAACAAAAGTTGGTCTGAATTTATTACATCAACTTAAAGCCTTCAATACTGGCTACTATTAGTTTAGATAGAACATAATGATTAAACTTGCATACAATTTGATAGAACTGAGACCTATCTAGCTAATGGCAGATATCAAGCAGCTATATTTAGGAGATAACTGTATTGTATTTTAAGCTCAGACAGCATCAATCAGTGATTTGATGGTCACAAATTAAGTTAACTGGTGACGCGAGGACAGTAAACGGGTATTTGCAACCATCAAATCACCAATTGATGCGGCTGGAGCTTAAAATACAATATTGTTATCTCCATTCTAATGAAACTGACAGAAAACAACGTTAAAACATGTATTTAAAATCTGTTATATAACATCTATTCTTGCATGTATGTTCCATAGCATCAATTGTCAATTGAAGCCATGCAAATTAGTGTTGTGATCCAATCAAAGTGAACATTACAAACGTTGTTGCATTAGAATTATCATTATAATTAATATTATTTATTAATATATAAGGTATATGAGAAATACTGTTATACATTCAAGTTAGAAGCCTTAATCTTTAATCAATGATCTGAAACAAAAACGTGTAGGAATGTTTTGCTGATAAACATTAAATTTGTTATTTCAGCGGTTGATACTGTCTTGTCAAAGAGTCATATAGTAGATTGTGCCAAATTACAAGTAAAAAGACATGTTCCACTCAAAAGATATCCAAATAAAGCATTAGTCAAAGGGTTTAGCCCAAACACAACCAAAGACGGAATAATAAACTTTCTTGAAGCCAGGACAAAATTTGATGTGGAGGAAGTAGACTTTGGTGATGAGGATTCTGGGAAGGCTATTGTTACATTTTGTGAACTGATAGGTTTGTAATATTAACCATTAATATATATGAACAGTTATTAGGGACATAAAAATAAAGAGATCTGTCTGTCCGTCTTTCTGGACTTGTTAGAGCTTAAATATATCCTAGATTTATCATAGGCGGATCCAGGGGGAGGGGGGGGGGTGGCCCTGGGGGGCCCAGGCCCCCCCTTTCGTGGGAAAAATTTGGTTGATTATATAGGGAATCATTGAAGCATGACTGGAGCGGGCCCCCCTTAGGAAAAGTTCTGGATCTGCCACTGTTTCAACAATTTGTCTTGGATGAGTTTGATAATCAGTGCTGATCAATTTAAAAAAAAAGTGTTATTCCCCTTTACAACATTGATAAGATGCACAAATGCATTAATTGTAAGCCCTCTCACTTGTACAATTCTTGCTAGAATATTATAAAAGTTTTATCATTGGTTTATATAAGCAATATTCAAACAAGTTTGAAAATCAGTGCTAATCGATT
Organism: Mytilus edulis; assembly: GCF_963676685.1. Classification (NCBI taxonomy): domain Eukaryota; kingdom Metazoa; phylum Mollusca; class Bivalvia; order Mytilida; family Mytilidae; genus Mytilus; species Mytilus edulis. The sequence continues at coordinate 12,539,912 of NC_092353.1, forward strand.
ATTTTTAAAGAGTTACGCCCCTTGGAAATATTAATTATAAGGAAAATTGCATTCTAGAGCTCTAATGTTTACAATTTGAGCCAGATATTTATGAAATTTATATTATATGTTTACTTCATCAATGTCTTTGAAAAATTTAAAAATCAAGGCTGATCAATTCATTTTGAATGAGTTATGCCCCTTGGAAATATTGATTATATGGAAAATTGCATTGTTAGCGCTCTTAATATTGCTAGAATTTAATTAAACTTCTACCATAGGTTATATATATATCAGTAATATCTATGGAAATGTAAAATATAATGGAAATCACAATACACTTCCTCTGAAGCCGTTATTTATTTTTCTAAGGTATTTATAAGAAGTTGTACCTTGGAATGCTTGGATATATAGAATATGTGCAATGTGAGTTGTGGGATTTAGGAAATCTATTCTTTGATTGAGATGAAGAAGAGAACTGTTCTTTTGTATCGGTATTTTTTTGGGCATGTAAGGATTCGGTTCAATGAATCACTTCTTTTTCATCGATATATATAATACATGTAAAATAAAAAGTTTTTGAGATATTTTGATCTTCACCACATGGATTGTATTTCTTTTCCAAGACATTGAAGATATCCAGACAGCCTGTAAGAAGAGAGCATTAGATGGCAGCTACCTAACAGTTCACCCTGTGGTTGTGACAAACTGTATTGTAGTCAGAGGTTTCAGTGAGAAGACAACAGAAAGTGGACTGGAATATTACTTTGATAATAAAAGGAAATCTGGTGTAGAGGGCGTCGCTGATGTAAAGATGAACAGAGATGACAATTGTTGTGTAATATACTTTGAAAATCCAGAAGGTAGATAAAGCCATATCAAATAATAATTAAGGAGAGATGGTCCTTCAAAAAGATTTAAAAACAATTTTCATGCTTTTGCCAATTATTTCAAAAACTATAACGAAAAGATAAAATCTAGATCTGGATTTAGCAGCCAAAATGATCAGCTATACAATTTATACAACAAAACTAATATGACCTACACTAAAAATGTATAAGTTGACTTTATATGTGAGTTGCTGCCCTTGAACAGGTCGGGACCACTACCTTATATGGAAATGCATAAATTAGCATACTTATGTTCTCGCACATGTAATTGTTTATTTACATGTGACGCAATTTATTTTTACCTAGGTTTTTGACCAATCCACTAAACGAGTCACAATGCATGATGGACTACTACGTGTTTACAATCAACTAACAACACGTGTTATTTACTGAAATACAACTAATTTTTTCGTGCAATGCGGGATTCACAATTTCGCTTAGTTTTTTATTTTGTGTATCCTCATTTATAGTTCGTGATATAAAGTATTACTTCCATGCTCAGATTAACGAAGAGTTGTTTCTATGCGAAGAAAAAAGGGTTTGAATTACCTGATATATAGCCATTAACATGCTTGATGATGGCACAGAGATTTCATGTATTTGTCCACCAGAAGCAACGAAACAACAGCGAAAAAACACAATTACCCATGAGACAAACTTACTGGTATAAAGTAAGCCGTCGATAACAACCGGTGCTGATATTCAAGAGTACAGCAATGTTCGTATAGATAATTAAAGGCAATTACTTGAATTTTGTGTTCGTAAAAAAGGCGAAGAAATATTTACATACATGGCAGTGTCAACAAAATCTATAAGTATTTTTGTTGGTAACATTTCAGTACATGGGACTTCCAAACTGTTCCCTTTTTTTTTTAAGGTAGTGAAGTCAGCAACTGTAGTTTCAGTTTGTTCGTTTTTTAACGGTCTCGGACATTTGCCAAACTGAATAAAATCATTACAGCTGATTTCTTAAACCAGCAAATTAAACTTTGGTTTGCTTGCTTGCTTTGTTTGTATAGTTGTTTATACAAGCTTTGAAAATAAGATTGACATCTTTAAACAATATATATATAGGTATAGTTTAACTTGTATATTTTATATTTTGTACAATATACAAACAAAACAAGCAAGCTAACCAAAGTTTTGCTCCACATGCATTAGGAAATAAGCTGTAATGATTTTATCCATATGTATGTGCGACAAGGTGGAACATTTGATATGTTTTGTGAAAATTGCAGCGTTGGATCTATAATAAAAAAGAAGATGTGGTATGATTGCCAATGAGACAAGTGTCCACAAGAGACCAAAATGAAACAGAAATTAACATTTATAGATCACCGTAAGGCCTTCAACAATGAGCAAAGCCCATACCGCATAGTCAGCTATAAAAGTCCCCGATATGACAATGTAAAACAATTCAAACGAGAAAACTAACGGCCTTAGTTATTATATAAAAAAAAAAATGAACGAAAAACAAATATGTAACACATAAACAAACGACAACCACTGAAATACACTGTCAGGCTCCTATACAATATAATTTTGTTTTGATGGGATAGATTTCTTGTCCTTTTATATATTTAAATGGGCCGGTTTTTTGTTTTGTTTTTTTTTTGTTTGGATTGTTTTACACAAGTAATTTTTGGGTCATTGATAGCTTACTTTTCAGCATTGGACCTATGACTGCTTCCTTTACTAAAGTATGTCTTTGTTGGAAAGATGTCTCATTTGGCATTCATACCTCATCTTCTTATTTCTATATACAAAGCACGTTTTAGAAAAAAAATAATAGGTAATATGGCACCCACTATGATCCAGAGACTTTTAATATTGGAGATATTTTACATATGTCAACAGGACAGCAGCCGAACGATAAAAAACCTCTGAGGTATATTTTGTGATAAAATTGGCAAGAAACGGATATTATCGATGGATGAAACTATAAAAAATGTATTGAGCTATATACCGTACCCGCTCAGTGGAGGATCCAGGGGGCGGGGGTTCCGGGGGATGGACCCCCTTTTTTTGGACGATCAGTGCATTTGAATGGGGACATGTAGTTGGAACCCCCTCCCCTTTTGTCCAGGGTTAGGAACCCCTTTTAAAATGGCTGGACCCGCCCCTGCCGCTTTCATAACACTTCTTTTTAGCATACTGAATATTATGATGTTCTTACTATTAGTTCAGGTCCTGATAAAAAAAAATACATATTCAGTACAGAAAGAAGTGTTTCGATTAAAGTTTCGTGTTTTTCTAGGCAGAAATGATTTTGCAATGCTATCATACAGGTTCAAAAGAGCTCAAATGATTTTCTTACTGGACAGTGGTCACTTCATTGGATATTTCACTGTGTCATGTCGTGAAATTAATGCAAGTTCAATTCATAACAATGCACAAAACCGGTTCAACTACTTTTGCAAGGCGAAAAAGAAAGTCGAATCGTGAAGCCAATAAACAATATTTTTTTAATCTGAGCATGCAAATTGAAGATTACGTTATATATTTTACATTAAATATATTTGCAGAATAAAAACTTTGGTAATGAGAGTCCCAGACAATATATTAATTGACTGTTTTCCCACTAATTCCACGTGTCTTAAGTAGTAGTTTACTCGTAGTAGCCCACAATGCATTGTAGTTCATTGAGTCGATTGGTCAGTTTTTCAAGGCCATATTGGCCTTGTGTTTTGGAAATTACTATGCAAATATATTCTGACGTCAGAAAATCTAGAGTTCTCGACCTGTTGAAAAACATTTGTGTTTCTTATTTTGAAAAACTTTAATAAATACTTACTAGTTAGCAAGTACACATGTTACACATGTGCCCTATGACATGATCATTCTAATTTTAATGCCAAATAAGAGTTTTGACCCCAATTTCATGGTTCACTGACCATAGAACATGATAGTGCAAATTTCAGGTTAAAGTTTTTGGTCAAGGTAGTTTTTGATGAAGTTGAAGTCCAATCAACTTGAAACTTAGTAAACATGTTCCCTATGATATGATCTGTCTAATTTAAATGCCAAATTAGAGATTTTACCCCAATTTCAAGGTCCACTAAACATAGAAAATGATAGTGCGAATGGGGCATCCGTGTACTATGGACACATTCTTGTTCAGGCTCTCCTAGAAGCTTTTATTGTCCTTTCAATTTTGTGACTTTTTGTCTTGTGACTTTTTGTCTGTAATCTTTAACACTATGTCAATACTCTTGATTTAAAGATTGGACATTATTCTGAATCGTGTTAGAAAAGTATAGGATGTGTAAATGACTTGCTCATGTTGCATAAAGTTTGAAAAGTGGTTGCAAATTTCAATTTCAATTATTTAGTATTGTCTGAACCCATGCAATGCATCATACTTGATTTGTATAGACAGGGAATCAGTCAGTTCAAATATTTCGGATGCTTAATTACAATGTTACAGTTTACATATTCATGTATTGTAGATGCTCTGTTGGCCTGTAAGAGATCTCATACCATTGACAACTGCACACTGAAAGTACAAGTCTTCTATGATTGTCTGGGCGTCCCAGCTGATAATGAAGGACCAAAGTTCAAACCATTGCCACCTTTAGTTATTACTGACATTAACAAATATAAAATACATTTTTTGAAAAACTCAGCTCATAAAAAGGTGACTCTTGAAAAACAGTTGGAAAAATCTCATGCTAAAATAACTTGGCCAGTATCACCCCAAGAAAACAAAATAATTGTAGAATGCACGATAACAAAGGAAACAGAAGATTGTCGACAAGTAGCAAAAACATGGGAAAAAGATACAAGAATGCTCGTTGATTCATTTGTGAACTTGTTAGTGACAGAGGTTCACTCTACACTACAAGAAGCTTGGGGTCCTGTCATGCAAAAACTACGGGAAATTCACATATCTGATCCTGATGGTGTTACAGTTAATTTGGAGAATCAACATACTTGTGAAATTATAATTACTGGCCTCTTGGACCCTGTAAAAGAAGTCTCTGATAAAGTAAAAAGAATAATTCATGATGTGTCAGAAGATCTTGATAGAAAAAGTCAATTAGTTCAAGAGGAAGTCAGTCTAAAACGTCACCAGTTGTTGGTTTTGTCATTTACTCATTTCGCAACCAAAATCAAACAAGAGTTTAAGCAAATGGAGGTTAAGATAGACATGAAAAAGCAAGCTATTACATTTTCAGGAATACCTGGAAACATCGGCAAAGCCAAGGTTACTATGTATGAAATGTTGGATAACATAGCATCAGCACCACTTGGTAAGAAATCACCAGGATACATTCAGTTTTTAAAAAGACAGGATGTAAAGAAATCAATAGCAGCAAAACACAAGAGCAGTAACCTGATTGGAGTTTGGGAAATCCAGAATAATTCCATTCTTATGTATTCAATGTCTGATGAAGAAGCCGTAGCTGCAGCAGACATTTTAAAAGACTGTGTGGTAGAGGTCAAGGTGGATGTTGACAATGTACAGAAATCCATGCTAAATTCTCAAAAATGGAAGCAACATGTACAGGCAATCCAGAATGAATTTGAGAGAAAATCAGTTATAGTTGAAATTGTCACAAACCAGCAATGCCAGATAACTGTATATTGTAACACACAAGGAGAAGCTGGACAAATTAAAGAAAAGCTACAAGATTTTTTTCTTACAAATACAGAAAAAGAGATAACCATTGATTTACCACCTTCTCAGTTGAAATTTCTTCAGGAGGAAATGAAAGATGATGTAGAAAATCTGGAGAAAGACTTAAGGAAAAGAAACATCATTGTTGCTGTAAAGAGTGATGGTATACTGGTTAAAGGGAATGCAGAGGGAATAAAGGATGCTGAAGATGAAGTGGAAACTCTAGTACAGAAAATATATAAAACCAAACATTCTATGGACAGACCAGGTTTACAGGAGTTAATGAATAGTAACCAAGGAAAGACAAAACTGAAGCAAGTTAGCAAACAGGCGGGAGTTGTTATTAGTAGTGATAGTGATGAAGACAAAAGGTCATCAGGTCAAATTAGACGTAGAGGAGGTGCAGGTGCAGATGAGAGGGCAGTGTATTGTGGTGCTGGAGGTCAAGAGGTCATTGTGGTCAAGGGTGATATTACTGGTCTGGATGTTGATGTTATTGTCAATGCAGCTAATAAAGATTTGAATCATAGTGGGGGTCTTGCCAAGGTGCTGGTTAATAAAGGTAAGTAGCAGCTCTTCCTTTTGTGGATAAGAAAGTACTTATTTGATACAACGTGTGCAGCCAAGAAACAACAAATTAATTTAAGAGAATCCTTATTATAAGTGTTGACATAATCTCACCAAAAGATTTTCTTGGTTTCTTGGGTGCACACATATTTTACCAATCTAAAAGATACTTAAAATTTGAATTAAAACAAGGAAAATCAAGAATTTAAAAAAATATTCAAATTTCATTATGGTTTGTTGCCATAGTAACTCATTAAATGTAAAATTTGTTTTAATTTCTGAATACTGTTTACCTTAGTCTGGTTAGGATAAATTTAAGCATAAGTGTGATTACTTTTAAACAGTTTACTGAACACAGGGATGTCACATTCATATAGACACATATTCTTGTATTCCCTTATCAAATGGCAAATTCAAAAGCTCAAACACATTAAACACATCAAACAAATGAATAACAACCTACCTTGTTACAGGCATTTTCTTATGTAGAAAATGGTGGATTGCTACTGGTTTTATAGCTTGCTAAAACTCTAACTTGTAAGACAGTTGCATCAAATTTCATAATATTGACAAAGATGCGTGAACAAAACAAATAGACAAACAAAGAGGAGCAAAATTGTGTTCTGAGCATATCTATTTGGCCTTTTGGAGTCTTACATAGTGTCAATGATTTGTAAGAAAAGCTTGAAAGAAAACCCTTTAATTATCAATGACAATTTACCTAGCTTTTGAAGTGATGCATTTAACTGAATTTTTTCTGTAATTTTATAGGTGGAAAAGGAATACAAGATGAATGTGACCTGTATATAAGTTATCACGGTCAGTTATCTGAGGGGGAATGTTTCGGATCTGGACCTGGAACATTAAAATGTCAGATGATTATCCATGCTGTAGGCCCAGTATGGCAGGGGGGTTCTAATAGAGAAGAAGACCTACTTCACAAATGTGTTGAAACAGCAATAGTTGAGACAGAACAAGCTCAGCACACCAGTATTGCAATCCCAGCTCTTTGTACAGGAATCTTTGGTTACCCAGCAAACCAGGCAACCAGAGTGATTGCCCAGGCAGTTCATGATTATTTAAGTAGTAATAGGGGCAGCACAGTTCAGAGAGTGTACCTTTGTGATGTCAATGAGAATTCTGTAGACCTATTTGTGAAGGCTGGGGACAAGGTATTTGGGAAGAGAGAAGATGGAAGAGGAAAAACACCATCACGTGCTGGTTATTCAGGTAAATTTACTTAATGTTTTAAAAATATCAGATGACTCTTAGTTAATCTTTTTCAAAGTGATGGAATGGCTTCCTTCGACAGTCTCTGTTATGCACGATCACAAAGAAATATCTTGATCATCAGACAATATTTAGATAAAATGTCAAAAATTGTAAAGATAGAAATACTCTGGATTGAACTTTTTCCTTAACTATACGTTTAAACAAGAAGACATCATTTTGTGTGTTGCATCTCTTCCTTCCACAATAAATTAATCATCATGTGTTTGTGTCCTATATGTACCATGGATAGTCCCATTTGTCATCCTCACTTATGATTATTCCGTTTTGGTTATTTTAGGAGAAAAACGATAATTTAGGTGTCATACCACCAATTACTCCCTCAAATTTAGAACGTATGTGAAAGTAGGCCTACTCGGACAAAAAAAAGTGCATTTGATGTCATTGTTCACCTAAACTAACTAACAAATTTGCAGAAATGAAAGTTTTGTTGAAAGAGAAATATATTAAGACCATTTTGAGCCAAAATTTACCTGTCTATGAGTTTGCATTAAAAATTGAGGATTAATGCGCTCCATAGTATACTAATTTAAGATTTCCAGAAAACCAGGGGTTATTTTTAGTGGTACCTCCTTTCGGAAGCTCTCTGCTTTCTTATATGATTTTGAATGTATGTTGAAAATTGGCATGCAGAAAGGTGACACCTGTACAATTCAGGATATACCTAGTTTCTATGAAGTTAAACTTACGGTAAAATATTTAGAAAGCTGTGAAAATTGCAAAATTTGGTTGAACAGATAGGGACTTTTAATTGGTGGTATGACACCTAAAGGCGTCCGGATATTGTTTCCGTCATCGGTTGGACTTTTAAGTAATAGACTAGACTTCCGTTAAGGATGGTTTAAAAAAAAATTACACATAGTTTTGATGAAGATTGTAATAAGGGAACCTTCATGACGAATAACAGTAAAAGTTCATGCCAAATGACGTAAACGGTATTTTTTGGTGTATGACGATAAAATGTACACTTTCTTTAAGACGATAAAAACATCGACTGATTTTGACGAATCACGTTAATTTTTATCCAAAAATGATGGTAACTATAATTATTTGAGACCTCTGACAAATCGTAATAAGTATATTTTGATAAATCACAGTAAAATTTTAACCTATTTGACGCTACCTGTAGCCGAAATGACTGTTTGACACCTGACGTTAAAGGGCATTATAACTCTCTTTCAAAGGTGCTTGGGGGACAGGACATATTTTTTTGCTTTACATATACTATAAATAAAGTGCACATTGTATTTGCTATTAATACTATATATTCCAAGTTTATCATCAATGGCGTTCATATATTACATGCTTAACTTTTATTTTCTTTTTAGCTACTTTTTATATGCTTATTTGATTCAACTTATTATGTACTATACATATATGGATATCTATTATTTTTTTTTCTCTCTTTTTGGGCTGTTTCTTTGTTATCTATATCAACCACACTTGCATTAAAATGCATTAGATATTTATAAAAAATAATTATAGATTCTTTATCTACAAAATTATTCGTTAAGAACTTAAATAATTCTCATTAATCCTTTTTTATCTTATTGTTTGTATTGCAATGAAAATGATTGACGTTGTAATGTTTATGCCCTTTGGGACCCATAATTGGAAGATGAAACATTTTCCTCTTCTTCTAAGTTCTTCTATTTTTATTACATAAATAATATAATATATGTGTGTTCACATGCAGTATATGGAAAATTAATAGAAAATAAAAAAAATTTACTGATTTGGAAAAAAATGAGGAGGGCTAAAATAAATTGTTCTGCCACGATGTACCGTTGACTTTTGATACCTTTCCTAAAATTCTCCAGTGATAAAATCTTTTACAAAAAAGTCACACTACAACAGTTTTCATACTTTCAACCAAGCTCTGAATGCCTGCAATTTAGCGGGTGTGTTCTAGTTGATACAAAGCAAGGAGATGTTATATGATATAGCTTATAAGACAACAATTCGACATAGTCTGAATGATAAGTAAATATACCTCACAGTATGTCCTTCAACAATGAGCAAAACTCATACCTTTAAGTCAGGCATAAAAGGCCCTGACATGACAAAATATGGAATATTCAGACTAAAGGGAATCTGATGCACAGTAGTTGTCGTTTGTTTATGTAGTTCATTCATGTTTCTCTTTTCTTGTTTTTATATAGATTTGACTGTTGGTTTTCCTGTTTGAATGGTTTTACTTTACTTATTTGGGGCCCTTTATAGCTTGCTGTTCGGTGTGAGCCAAGGCTCTGTTTTGAAGGCCATGCCTTGACCTATAATGGTTGACTTTTATAATTTGTTATTTGGATGGAGAGTTGTCTCATTGGCACTCATACCACATCTTCCTATATCTATAAAAAAACAAATAGAAAGATTTATAACAAAATAATTTTTTGGCATTGCACTTGGTCAGTGTGTTAATGCAGTCTTTACAACAAATCTGTTGGATATATGTACTGATTGATGCTTTTGTCTAAGAGAACATATTTTGGGTACCTTTATGGCTTGTTGTTTGGTGTGAGCCAAGGCTTCGTGTTGAAGGCCATACCTTGACCTATAATGGTTTACTTTTATAATTTGTTATTTGGATGGAGAGATGTCTCATTGGCACTCATACCACATCTTCCTATATCTATAAAAAAAAATAGCAAGATTTATAACAAAATAATTTTTTGGCATTGCACTTGGTCAGTGTGTTAATGCAGTCTTTACAACAAATCTGTTGGATATATGTACTGATTGATACTTTTGTCTAAGAGAACATAATTTTGGGGACCTTTATTAGCTTGTTGTTTGGTGTGAGCCAATGCTTCGTGTTGAAGGCCGTACCTTGACCTATAATGGTTTACTTTGTTTATTTTGTTTTTATATCAGTTTTTGTTTTGTTTTTTGAGCTAATTTGATTGGTCTGAAAACCATTTACATTTGCATCTTTTTTTTTACAGTTTGTTGTTTGATATGATAAAATGATATCAATTTACAGCTTCAGTAATTTTCATGTCTTTTCAGATGGATTTACTGCACAGGCTGGCCCTATCTCTACTGGGAATGTACAAATCAAAATAGTCAAAGGAGAGCTAGCAAAAATGAAAGTAAGATTTTAAACTTTTATTTTTTCATGAGTCTAATATTTAAGAAAAAAAGGTCTGTATCATTTAATATACGGTTTCCAATAAGTAGACAATTATAAGACAGATAACCAGTTATTGTAAAGGATACATGTGTTAAGTGATGAATATGATATGGAATATAAGATATTGAAAAAGGGGAGTCTAGGGCCCTCAAACTAGTCAAGGTTTGAAGTGGGACAATTAAAAAGTCTATGCATTAACCATGCAAATATGAAGTGTTTTAGATTTTAACGAGAGAAATTTATGTATTACTGAAAAATTATTACACCAGGGTTTTCGATATCACAAACTAGTCAAAACATTTACTAAATTTTATCATCGGTATAAAGACATCATTCGTAAATATAGCTCAACATGCAGACTTCTAATACGTTCAGGTATTTCACATCCAATTTTTTATGGTAATATTCTTTATAAAGCACAAAGGTGTCAGTATTCACCTCAGAAACTTACAAAACCTTTGAATAGACTTATTAAGAAGGGATATAATTACGATACTGTTGTCAAGTCATTAAAGATTGCATATTTTGGGGTTAATATTGAGTCACTGATAAGGTCTTTGCATCGGAACTAAACACATTTATTCTAAAAACAGTTGTTGGCATGACACGGGTTATGTTCTTCTCATATATGTTATGATGGTATGATACTAAACCCCTAACGGGAAGGATTGTGCCTGATGTTCATATGATGAAATCATAATCTTTCAGTCAGTTTAATTGAAGTCTGGAGCTGGCATGTCAGTTAACTGCTAGTCTGTTGTTATTTATGTATTATTGTCATTTTGTTTATTTTCTTTGGTTACATCTTTTGACATCAGACTCGGATTTTTCTTGAACTGAATTTTAATGTGCGTATTGTTATGCGTTTACTTTACTACATTGGTTAGAGGTATAGGGGGAGGGTTGAGATCTCACAAACATGTTTAACCCCGCCGCATTTTTGCGCCTGTCCCAAGTCAGGAGCCTCTGGCCTTTGTTAGTCTTGTATTATTTTAATTTTAGTTTCTTGTGTACAATTTGGAAATTAGTATGGCGTTCATTATCACTGAACTAGTATATATTTGTTTAGGGGCCAGCTGAAGGACGCCTCCGGGTGCGGGAATTTCTCGCTACATTGAAGACCTGTTGGTGACCCTCTGCTGTTGTTTTTTATTTGGTCGGGTTGTTGTCTCTTTGACACATTCCCCATTTCCATTCTCAATTTTATTCAATAAGGTGGACCAGGAGGTATTTTCACATGTATCTGATAATAGGGCAAAAGTTATCAGTGATGTCATATTGTGAGTGGTAAATGTTTTTATGTAATTTAATTTTGGATGTAACGTATCTTCTAATTTGCTGAGTTCGTTTATTTATCATATCATAGACACAATTTTGTCATCATCTTTTCATGATTTACGCGGGTTTAAAATGGAATTTAGAATTAAATTATAAGAAATATTAACTGTAATATTTTGTCAGTCTATTCGAAATAACATAAAAAATGTGGTGCACACTGTAAAATATCCTGCTACGCCCGTTATTCAGTGTGCACCACATTTTTTAAGTTATTTCTTTAAATAAGAAAATCACCAAAAACGCAATAATATCGTTATTTTACTAATTTAAGTCTATTTTCTGTCTCCCCTTAGCATTTATTGTCTTTATAGTAAGCTTGATAAGTTCTGCTCTCACATTGGGAGGTTGATATTAACTTGTCCTCTTTCATTGGGAAGTTGTACTTTAACCTAACAAAGCTTTAATATCACTTGTGTGACTCTGTGATACATATTGTTTGTTGTATTTCAGGTAGATGCTATTGTTAACACCACTTCAAAGGACTTACAGCTAAACCAGGGAGCAGTTTCTGCTGCATTGCTTAAAGTTGGAGGACAGGCACTACAAGATGAATGTAAACAGAACTATCCACAGGGTATTGGCTATGGAGAAGTAGCTGTTACATCAGGATATAACTTACCTTGTAGTTATGTCTGTCATGGCTCACTGGATCAATGGAGGAAGGATGGATCTTCAATTAAAGTAAGTTAGGCCAGGAATCCTTGTAGATATGTCTGTCATGGCTCACTTGATCAATGGAGGAAGGATGGATCGTCAATTAAAGTAAGTTAGGCCAGGAATCCTTGTAGTTATGTCTGTCATGGCTCACTTGATCAATGGAGCGAGGATGGATCTTCTATTAAAGTAAGTTAGGCCAGGAATCCTTGTAGTTATGTCTGTCATGGCTCACTGGATCAATGGAGGAAGGATGGATCTTCAGTTAAAGTAAGTTAGGCCAGGAATCCTTGTAGTTATGTCTGTCATGGCTCACTGGATCAATGGAGGAAGGATGGATCTTCAATTAAAGTAAGTTAGGCCAGGAATCCTTGTAGTTATGTCTGTCATGGGTCACTTGATCAATGGAGGGAGGATGGATCTTCTTTTAAAGTAAGTTAGGCCAGGAATCCTTGTAGTTATGTCTGTCATGGGTCACTTGATCAATGGAGGGAGGATGGATCTTCAATTAAAGTAAGTTAGGCCAGGAATCCTTGTAGATTTGTCTGTCATGGGTCACTTGATCAATGGAGGGAGGATGGATCTTCAATTAAAGTAAGTTAGGCCAGGAATCCTTGTAGATTTGTCTGTCATGGGTCACTTGATCAATGGAGGGAGGATGGATCTTCAATTAAAGTAAGTTAGGCCAGGAATCCTTGTAGATTTGTCTGTCATGGCTCACTGGATCAATAGAGGGAGGATGGATCTTCAATTAAAGTAAGTTAGGCCAGGAATCCTTGTAGATTTGTCTGTCATGGCTCACTTGATCAATAGAGGGAGGATGGATCTTCAATTAAAGTAAGTTAGGCTAGGAATCCTTGTAGATTTGTCTGTCATGGGTCACTTGATCAATGGAGGGAGGATGGATCTTCAATTAAAGTAAGTTAGGCCAGGAATCCTTGTAGATTTGTCTGTCATGGCTCACTGGATCAATGGAGGAAGGATGGATCTTCAATTAAAGTAAGTTAGGCCAGGAATCCTTGTAGTTATGTCTGTCATGGGTCACTTGATCAATGGAGGGAGGATGGATCTTCAATTAAAGTAAGTTAGGCCAGGAATCCTTGTAGTTATGTCTGTCATGGCTCACTTGATCAATGGAAGGAGGATGGATCATCAATTAAAGTAAGTTAGGCCAGAAACCCTTGTAGATATGTCTGTCATTGCTCACTGGATCAATGGAGGGAGGATGGATCTTCAATTAAAGTAAGTTAGGCCAGGAACCCTTGTAGATATGTCTGTCATGGCTCACTGGATCAATGGAGGAAGGATGGATCTTCAATTAAAGTAAGTTAGGCCAGGAATCCTTGTAGTTATGTCTGTCATGGCTCACTTGATCAATAGAGGGAGGATGGATCTTCTATTAAAGTAAGTTAGGCCAGGAATCCTTGTAGTTATGTCTGTCATGGCTCACTGGATCAATGGAGGAAGGATGGATCTTCAATTAAAGTAAGTTAGGCCAGGAATCCTTGTAGTTATGTCTGTCATGGCTCACTGGATCAATGGAGGAAGGATGGATCTTCAATTAAAGTAAGTTAGGCCAGGAATCCTTGTAGTTATGTCTGTCATGGCTCACTGGATCAATGGAGGAAGGATGGATCTTCAGTTAAAGTAAGTTAGGCCAGGAATCCTTGTAGTTATGTCTGTCATGGCTCACTGGATCAATGGCAGTAGGATTTTATTATTTCAAAGCTTACAGATGCTTTTCATACTGTGGACTCATTATTATTTGTCCGATTACAATTTTTCATGGATTTTGTGGTTACCTGGGAACCATGAATTCTAATGTACAGCGATCGAGTTACAAAGTTTCAATATGCATGTATGCAGACTTTGGCAAATCCACAAATCAAATATTCAAGAAAATGCAAGTTTTCCTCAATCCACAAAAATTGGTAACCCCAAAAAATAAATGAATCCACAGTATAAATATATATTTATATATTTGGCAGCCGAGCTACCTTTGTAATTGCCCTAATGTTTAAGGTGTTTCATTTACTTAGGTTGATATAAGATATCAATTGAATTTGTGGAAATTTTAATCATTTGATGAAATTTTGAGGAAACCCTGGTGATTTTATGCTTCAAAAATTCAAAGTTCAGTCAGATTTAATAACTCTATATAGAAGTTCTGAAGTGCAATGTGGATCTCTTATTGCTAATTGAGATATTGTCTTTATTGTACAGATACTGGAGAAGTTTATTGATGGTTGTCTACAAGAAGCAGATAGTAATGGTTGTAGATCTATAGCCATACCTGCCATGGGTACAGGCAAACTTGGATATCCCAGAGACATAGTAGCCAAACACATGTATTCATCTGTAGAACAGTTTGCCAGTCAGAACCAGAGTTCTAATGTGACTGAGGTGTTATTTGTATTGTATGATAAAGATCATCAAACAGTGAAGGTAAAACATACCAATGCTTTTAATTTTCATTCTTGGCTTTATTTAAGAAACTGGCCACAACAATTAGACTTTCACTGACCATCTAAAAAAGTTTGATTCTATATGAGATTCATATTCAATATCAGAAAAAATAATATCTATTAACATGATTAATGGTTTCTTTTAAAAAATTAATTTTTCAGAATTTTCCCTTTAGATAATTTCACTGAAAAATTATTTGACTTTTCCTTATGCTCTTGGTAAACAAATAGACGATGATATTAATAAACAGCATACATTTAATGCCAAACATTATTTTATGCCATAGTTTCAAGTATAACCATACTGATCAACTGTCTGTTCTTCTAGGCTAGCTGTTGACATGATTTGTAAATATTTTACTTGCTTCTTGAAGGCATTTGAAGATGAAGAACAAAACAGACAGAGAAGTGGTGGAAGACAAGACAGAGACTATTCACAACAACCAACAGGATACCAGGGCAGGAGAGGTCAGTATTGTTTACAGATTAAATAATTATTTCATTTGTAAGGTTCTTGACCTCCCAAAAGTTGACCATGGAAAAAAATTACCAAATAAAATTTAAAACAAATGTTAATGAAAAGACAAACAAATTATACAACAAGGATGATTTCCAACATGACAATAAAAGCTGAAAAAGGCAAATTGATGTCATCATACCATAGTTGTCCCTGTTATACATTCGTTGGTATTTTGCTCTCACTACTGACACGTTTTGTATAGATATGAAATATAATTTGGTAGATCTGCTATAAATTTAAAATTCTATTTAGGGGAAAAAATAAAGAAATAAACTAAGGTCGATCCTACAGACACAGATACCTGAGAAATAAAAAGCTGCTTTTTCTATTTTTAATGAATTGTTTATTGAACCTAGGCCAATAGAATAGCATACTAGAAGATCCAGTTGTTTTGTGTGATCCACATTTGTCCTTTTTGGAACAAATGCTAAGTAGACATTGATAGAAATAGTAGTTTCTGATTAATATTATATATTTTTTTAATCTATTGAGCCTTTCATGTATTTCGAACTTTCTTGCCTTGCATGTGTCATTTCAATAACAAGTCACTACATATTACTGTAAATTCAGAAATTATTGCATTTAATTATTATTGCGATTTTGTCACAATAGACTGAAATCTGATTTTAATTTTTGTGATATTCAGAAAAATCTTGTCTGGTTCATATAAAAATTTCTCAAAATGCAAGTTTTAGTTATTGCGTTTATAACCCTGTCACATTTTTCGCAATAATAAAAACATCACAATAATTTCTGGATTTACAGTACTATGCAGCACACTTAAAGACCAGTTACATAAGCTATGCTATCACATGGTACCTAGTCGTATATATAAAAACAAATGCTCACTTTTATGATTATTATTTATTTTATAATTACAAATTATTATAAAAGAATTGAACAGGGAATGAATTAGCAAATAAATTTAGATAAAGAATTATAATCAAATTTGATTGAGCATTTGTTTTTATATTTTGTTAGGTTGGTATCTGAACGATGCTGATAACACTGGAGTAATGAAATCTGATGACTCTTCTGATGATGAGGTGACTAATGCTATTGAACCAAGGATGAGAGCATTCAACCCATATGATCTGATAAAAAAGAAAGTTATTTCCAACAGAGATCAAGAAATGCCAAAGACAGCTCCCTTTCGTTCTCCAACATCTCAAGATGAAGATGAGTATACTCGTCCAAGACCCTCCAGAAGGTCAGAGGTTTTAAATAGAGTTGATTCAGACCAAAGATCAAAAATGGAACAGGCTTTAGCTTTCATGGGTCAGAAAAGACCTATAAAACGAAATATAAAGGTCAATTTATACAAATTATAAATGTCAGTGGTCAACATTGGATAACTCTATCTAATATACGTTGTCCGCCTTATACTGTCAGAGTATTTGATAGCTGGAAAAGACATTTACAGGGGGATACCAAAAGAGCTATCTTTGCTATTGTGGACAGAGATAGCAAGGGTCAAGTTGTTGTGGATTTATGTCAATTCCAAAGACAGAGGAATGACGCAGATTGTGGATGTTTTGCTGCAGCATCTATGGTGGCAATTGCTAACGGATTGGATCCTTCAAAACTTATTTGGGACACAACATTGTTAAGATCTCACTATGTACAATGCTTAAACCAATCACGGATGACGCCATTTCCACTTTATCAAGATTCACCTCCAAGCATGTTGCAACAGAAAACTTATACATTGACTATTTGTCCGTCTTGCAATCAGATGTTTTGTGAGAAAGATAAACAAGTTTGTAAAAACTGTTAAGATAAGAAGTGATGATGACATTTGGTTAAAGAGTCAGTGTTCTTTAAAGCTTTAAAGTATTGCTAGAATTTTATTTCTTTTCTCTATTTAATAATGGTGAACCAACACCTGAAGTGGTTATCGTGCGGTTGGGTAATAGCGGGTGGATACCACGCGGTATTCACAGTTGTCTTTCACTATAAAAGCAAATAAACGTAATTAAAGACAACAACACCCATCAATTACCGCATGGTGATTAATTTATTGTGGTCGACATGTTTCGCCAACAAGCGTGGCGTCTTCAGGACAATATTATACATGAAATCAAACAGTGAAGTACAAATAGTATTGCTAGACATTGAACTTCTTTCCTTTATTCTATACAAATGGTTTTAATTGAATTTATCTTTAGTAAAAAGTCTTTTTAAACAATGCAAAAGTGACCAAAGGGGAATAATTAACAATTTTAAACAGCAAAATGAAAAACATGTCACAATCATCATTATGATAATGAATACAGCTCCCAATCACTGCTTCCAATAAACATTTGACAGTACCTCAATTTCTATTAAATGACAAGTGATATCAAACAGGTGTGAGCTGTTAAACCTGTTTTTCTTATGGTTCACATTTTTTTGTGTTAGATAGAAAAGTCTGTGATCTACTCTTTTGTACATGTTTTATGTCTCATATGGTTGTTACAGCATCAAACTTTAACAGCAAACATTTTAAATCATTTTGTATGCTTCAGAATGTAATATACCGTACTAATTTGACAAAGATAATATTTCATTAGAAAAATGTGACTGTTTTGATCTATGTACGTTGACCAGTGGGGGATTGAAGGGGGAGAGGGGGGAGGGGGCAGGGAGTTCTTGGGTTTGGCACCCCTTTTATGATGATCAATGCTTTTGAATGGGGACTAATGATTGACTCTCCTCCCTTTATCCTAGGTTGGAACCTCCCCTTTTGGAAATGACTGGTTATGCCCGTGGTTTTGACCTTTGAAAAATCATCAATGACCTAAGGAATAGCCAATGGAAATGTTGCAATATTGTTTGATGATGGTGAATAAGGTCATCAAATAAACACACTTTTTATATTACCTTTGTGATGTGACCACAACCATAAGAGAGTACTGTTGTTATGTACACTTTTGTACATATACATATAGATATATACATATAGTACTAATACTTCATTCATGAAAAATCTAGATAATTAATGTGTTTTATGTGAAAGATGTTACCATCTATATATATATATAGCTTTACTAAACATAAAGAGTTATGAAATTTTTTTATTCTAAATGGCATTAAAAAATTGCAACCCATTGTCAAATTGATGTGATATTGTACTGTCATATTTCCTTTGTTTTAACTATTGATTGCTTCTTGCCTCATGGTAAGTGATAATTTACACTGAATAACAAGTTCTAATCTTCTTTTTGACACCATGCGGGTGAAGAATAAAAAAATTAAGATCAAAGCTATGAATCACAAGTTAACCTATAAAATAAACCATGTCCTATTTTGTCCATACACATGTTATACACAACATCTATGAATTATTATAATATACAACATTTTAAAAGAGTTGTTATTTAATATACCTCTCAAATTGTGATAAACAGCATAATCAAGACTATAATGTATTTTCTGTAATAGTATAATTGTTTCATGCATTTTAGTATTTCATGAATGGTTGTCTTAGTGCCATACCTTACTGTGATAAGGCCATTAGTGAATTTAGTGAATCTATAAGAATTGTATATATACCACTTGTCTTTCTATAATTATTGTATTTTCCATAGGGGACTAAATATGTTAAATCTGTTGAAAAATCATTTTAAAACCTTTATTTTGAATGATACAAATTAAAAGCTAAATGTGTAATGAAAATGGTTCTATAAATTGACATACATTTTGGTTAAAGACAAACTTATTTATTGTATTCTCAGTAAATTTATTTGTAAAGCAAATGATACACAATGGGAGATAACTCATATGTCATATATGTTCTGAATAAAAAAAAAAAAACTCTACTGCAGTAATAGTTTTATTTAAAAATTTTAAATGAAAGAAAAAAATGAAGTTCAGTAAACTTGTGATTGTTTCTAAATAAGTCTTCTTAGTTGTTTAGATGCTTAAAAATATTAAACCTAAATAATTAAAATAGAACCTAGTTAGTTGATGTTTATTATAGTAGTCAGTATCTTTATTTGATTGTTATATTGTTGATGATGAAATATTTAGATTAAATAATTAGAAATGAATACAATGTTGATCTTTTTAAATAGAATTATATGATTTTTTTCTAGTTTCTATGGAATCCTATTGTTCTGTTTAAGGCCTCTTGGCAATGACATATTCCTTAATTCTTATGATGCAGACTCATGAAGGAACTTCTCAAGAATAATGGAAAGAAACATGGAAATTTTCTTTAAATTTAGATCCAGCTTTAATAAAGTTCTTTTACGGAATATTTAAAAATCCTGCATCTGTTTTAATCTATCCCATTGAAGTTGAGATAAAGGATAAGAAAAATACAGTGAAATTCAGTTGAGAACTAAAATTTATTACAGGAGAGATGTGTTCTTGAACTCAATTTGCAGGTACCAATGAATTATGATGTTGCAATTATAAACATAAAGTTTCAACAGCATTCAGTTGGCACATGCATTTGAAGTAAAAAATATTCTGGTAGTTCCTGTTTGAAAAAGTATTCTAGTACTTACGTTTCCTATAAGAAGTATCATAATTAAGATGCTGCTGTACTAAAAGATTTTATTGGCGAAGTTAAAATCATCTGTTCACAAGTTTTGCAGACATTCAATCACTAATTTGTTGACATTGATATGACTATCAATGTGTTTCATGAATTTATAGCCACTGCCTTTCTACATGCATGACTAAATTGTCCTAATGTTGGTTCTGAAGCATGCCTTTGATTTTTGTAAACTTTGAAAAACTAAATCCATATGATTTCATAATTAAATAGTTTTCTGCCACATAATGTTTAGAGTAAAGTATCTGTTTTACAAAATTACATTGTTTTGTGTGACATAATGGTTACTAAATTTAAGTACCTTGTATCACAATCAAATTTTGGTGTTGTATATTGTTATCAGATCATTGTCATAGGAATAAGGGGCCAAAAAGGGTCCCAAAACAAGCATCTTTTCTTGTGTGAGGACAAATTAATTGTGTATTTTAGTATTTTGATTTCTCTGAAATTGTACCACAATGTTCAATACCACAAGTAAAAGGTCAGGTTTATTTTAGGGGTAATTGTCTAAACTGTTCATGAAAAAGAGGCCTTTAAAAGTCGAAAAAAAAAAATCTAGTTTATGTTTAAGTGTTTTTTTCAGAAAGCTTGATGTAGGGGTAGTAATCTGGTGGCGGCTACAGTGGTGGCAGCTTTAGTTCACTTCTTGAAAAATTTATATTTTAGGTCACATGTCCATTGTCCTTGAACACATTTTCATGGTTCAGTGACTACTTGAAACAAAGTTAAGATTTTTTGTAATGTTAATTTCTCTCTTATTATAAGTAATAGGATAACTATATTTGATATGTTTGTGCCTAGTAAGGTCCTCACAACGTCAGACAGTTTTCACTTGACCTCAATCCCATTTAATGGATCAGCTGTGAACAAAGTTAAGTTTTGGTAGTCAAGTTCATATCTCAGATACCTTAAGCAATAGGTCTAGTATATTTGGTGTATGAAAGGATTGTAAGGTTGTACATGTCAACCTGGCAGGTGTCATCTGACCTTGACCTCATTTTCATGGTTCAGTGGTCAAGGTAAAGTTTTTGAGTTTTGGTGCTTTTTCAAATATTATATGATATAGGTCAACTATATTTCATGTATGGAAATATTTTATGTTGTACATGTCAGTCTCCCAGGTTTTATTTGACCTTGAACTCATTTGTATGGTTAATTCATTGCTCAGTGTTCAAGTTTTTGTGTTTTGGTCTGTTTTTGTTAACATATGAGGAATGTGTCAACAATATTTGTTCTATGGAAGAATTGTAACCTAGAATGGTTCATCAAACCTTGACCTCATTTTATGGTTCATTGGTCAATTTCAAGTTTTCTTGGTAAAGTCTGATTCTTAGAAACTATAAGTGATAGGTAAACTATATTTAGTGTATTGAATGATTTAAAGGTGTACATAAAATTGAGAATGGAAATGGGGAATGTGTCAAAGAGACAACAACCCGACCATAGAAAAAACAACAACAGAAGGTCACTAACAGGTATTTCTCAATTGGTTTATATGACCTTGACCTCATTATCTTGGATCATTTCAGCGTGGGCACTCTTATTTTGAAAACTAAACATTGACCAATGAACCATGGAAATGAGGTCAAGGTCAGATGATTGTCAATTTTCTTTCATCCCTTTACATTTAGGAAAAAGGGGCCCAAAAAAGGGCAAAAAAGAAGCATTTTTTTAAGTTTACAGACAATAACTTGTGTTTAAGTGTATGGATCTCTCTGAAATTATACTACAAGGTTTCCTACTACCAAGGAAAGGCTGTAATTAAGTTTTGGGGTTTTTGCTCCAAGGGGGGTTTCTACAAGTGAGGGGCCAAAAAAGGGGCCCAAATAAACATTTTTGTAGTTTTCAGTCAATAACTTGTGTTTTTGTGAATAAATCTCTCTGAAATTATACCACACGTTTCCATACTACAAAGGGATGGTTATAGGGGGTAATGGATCAAATCATTAAGCAATTAGGGTAAAAAAGGGGGGGGAACAAGGTTTTTTCTGGTTAAAAGACAATTTAGACAATTTAAAAGAAGTGTAAGGGAGGTAATCCAATTCCAATTAAAATATAGAGAATACTGTTATATAAATGTTTGATTACTTGATTACCTCCCTTACACTGCTTGAAAATTATGTTAAAGGAAGTGATAATTGTCTTGAGATGTGTAGCTGTAACTTTTTAGCTCACCTGGCCCAAAGGGCCAAGTCAGCTTTTCTCACCACTTGGCGTCTGTCGTCCATCGTCGTCGTCGTCCGGCGTCGTCGTTAACAATTTACATTTTGAACTTCTTCTAGAGAACCACTGAATGGAATGAAACCAAACATGGCATGAATGTTCCTTATGAGGTGCTGACCAAGTGTTGTTACTTTGTAGCCGATCCATCATCCAAAATGGCCGCCAGCGGGGAACTTAGTTTAACATAGGACGCTATGGGAAATGCATACAAATGACTTCTTTTAGAGAACCACTGAATGGAATAAAACCAAACATAGCATGAATTATCCTTATGGGGTGCTGACCAAGTGTTGTTACTTTGTAGCCGATCCATCATCCAAGATGGCCGCCAGCGGGGGACTTAGTTTAACATAGGACCCTATGGGAAATGCATACAAATGACTTCTTCTAGAGAACCACTAAATGGAATGAAACCAAACATAGCATGAATGTTCCTTATGGAGTGCTGACTAAGTGTTGTTACTTTGTAGCCGATCCATTATCCAAGATGGCCGCCAGCAGGGACTTAGTTTAACATAGGACCCTATTGGAAATGCATACAAATGACTTCTTCTAGTGAACCACTGAATGGAATGAAACCAAACATGGCATGAATGTGCCTTATGTGGTGCTGACCAATTGTTGTTACTTTGTAGCCGATCCATCATCAAAGATGGCCGCCAGCAGGGGACTTAGTTTAACATAGGACCCTATGGGAAATGCATACAAATGACTTCTTTTAGAGAACCACTGAATGGAATGAAACCAAACATGGCATGAATGTTCCTTATGAGGTGCTGACCAAGTGTTGTTACTTTGTTGCTGATCCATCATCCAAGATGGCCGCCAGCCGGGGACTTAGTTTAACATAGGACCCTATGGGAAATGCATACAAATGACTTCTTTTAGAGAACCACTGAATGGAATAAAACCAAACATAGCATGAATGTTCCTTATGGGGTGCTGACCAAGTGTTGTTACTTTGTAGCCGATCCATCATCCAAGATGGCCGCCAGTTGGGGACTTAGTTTAACATAGGACCCTATGGGAAATGCATACAAATGACTTCTTCTAGAGAACCACTAAATGGAATGAAACCAAACATAGCATGAATGTTCCTTATGGAGTGCTAACCAAGTGTTGTTACTTTGTAGCTGATCCGTTATCAAAGATGGCCGCCAGCGGGGGACTTAGTTTAACATAGGACCCTATTGGAAATGCATACAAATGACTTCTTTTAGTGAACCACTGAATGGAATGAAACCAAACATGGCATGAATGTTTCTTATGTGGTGCTGACCAAGTGTTGTTACTTTGTAGCCGATCCATCATCCAAGATGGCCGCCAGCGTGGGACTTAGTTTAACATAGGACCCTATGGGAAATGCATACAAATGACTTCTTTTAGAGAACCACTGAATGGAATGAAATCAAACATGGCATGAATGTTCCTAATGTGGTGCTGACCAAGTGTTGTTACTTTGTAGCCGATCCATTATCCAAGATTGCCGCCAGAGGGGGACTTAGTTTAACATAGGACCCTATGGGAAATGCATACAAATGACTTCTTTTAGAGAACCACTGAATGGAATAAAACCAAACATTGCATGAATGTTCCTTATGAGATGCTGACCAAGTGTTGTTACTTTGTAGCCGATCCATCATCCAAGATGGCCGCCAGCAGGGGACTTAGTTTAACATAGGACCCTATGGGAAATGCATACAAATGACTTCTTTTAGAGAACCACTGAATTGAATAAAACCAAACATGGCATGAATGTTCCTTATGAGGTACTGACCAAGTGTTGTTACTTTGTAGCTGATCCGTCATCCAAGAGGGCCGCCAGTGGGGGGCTTTTGAATGAAATTAAACATGTTCCTTTCCTTATAAATGAGGTTGTGTTGTCACTTTTAGCCAAATTTTATATTTTTTTATATGATTTCAAAAACCCAAGTAGAATCAGGTGAGAGATTCAGGCTCTTGAGAGCCTCTAGTTTTTAGAAGTTACTGTTAATAACTTAATTAATATTAATTTTAACTATGTCAATGTAAGTTATTTTATATTTTAATACTTTATGATGTATTTTAATGAGTAGTTATTGTTGCCAACTAAATTAGAAATTTGAATTGAGATTATTTTTGGAATAAGGGATTGGAAGAGGTGAAAAAAGGGGGTGTGGTTGGGGGTAAAATTTTTCTTATTTCAGATAGATTTCGGAAAATAAATAGAATTTTCTTCAAATATTTTTTTTTGAGGAGATTTATATTCAACAGCACAGTGTTTTGCTCAAAAGCAAAAACATTTTTTTTCAAAGTTCATTAGACCACATTCATTCTGTGTCAGAAACCTTTGCTGTGTCAACTATTTAATCACAATCCAAATTCAGAGCTGTGTCAAGCTTGAATGTTGTGTCCATACTTGCCTCAACTGTTCAGAGTTCCACCTCTGCAGTCGTATAAAGCTGGGCCCTGCAGAGCATCTGGTTGCCCTAAGTGTTCAGCATCCAACTTGTCCAACTGCGCTCTGGGAAGCAGTTTATTTACATAATTGCATGATTTTCTGTGACATAGTGGTTAGTAAAGTAGTTGATTTACTTGGTAACATCTTTTTCTGTAACATAGTGGTTAAACATAGTAAAGTACCTGTTTAACATATTTACATTGTTTTCTGTGACATAGTGGTTCATAAAGTAGATATTAGAAGATGTGGTATGAGTGCCAATGAGACAACTCTCCATCCAAGTCACAATTAACAAAAGTAAATTTTAAGGTCAAGTTACGGTCTTCAACACAGAGACTTGGCTCACACCGAACAGAAAACTATAAAGGGTCCTAAAAAATAACTAGACAAAGTGTAAAACCATTCAAACGTGAAAACAAACGGTCTAATCTTTATAACAAATGAGAAGGAGAAACACTTATGAACCACATCAACAAATGACAGCTACTGAACATCAGATTCCTGTTTTACATAATTACATAGCTTTCAGTGGTACAGTGGTGAATAAAGTACCTGTTTTACATTATTGTGTTAGAACCAAGCTTTCATTCATGAATACATCAAAAATGAAATACTAAATCTTAAAAATTAAGGCCAAATATTGGTATAAAGTATTACCTCCCTTTGTTGTTTCTTTATTTTCAAGGCAAAACTATGAAGAAAGAACAACAGCAACAAAAGCCTCAGACTGTACAAGGTACTCCACAGGATCAGGACACATCAGATACAAATAAAGAGTATAATGTCAACATGGGAAGCATGGTGTTTAAAGTTTACCAAGGGGACTTAACTGCTCTCAAAGTAGATGCCATTGTAAATGGAACTAATGTTGACTTGGATTTTACCATTGGTAATATATAATAATATCATTATTTGAAACATGCAATAATAAAATTTTGAAATGTAAGATTTTTAATTGAAAGCAGATTTATTGTTTAGTAGACGTTAGGTTATGCTACTTGATGAATTATTGTGAGATGATCATGTTAAGGAAGCTGGCTTGTCATGTTTTAGATTTTTTGTCAGATTTTCGGAATCCTCTGGTTTTATCCATTTGAATGCCTTGAAAAATTGCCCGGTGACCCCCATTTTTATTTTTACATGTATAATGATAAGCCATCTGTAAAAATCTTATAAAATTTTAATTTACTTTTTAACAGTTTTTGAGAACTTCAACTTGTCAATGATAAAGCTATGAAAATTCAAGAGAAACTAATTTCCCGCCAAAATTTCAATGGCTATAATATCTCGAAAACAAGCTATATATCTTTTTTGCTATTTGGATTCCTTTATTAGTCCCCTATCTATATAAATTAGTGTTTTGAAAAGTTAATTACTTTGAAACTGAGAAGCGAACTCCCTTAAGAGTCAGTTGCACATAAAAACTTACCTAATTGCATGTTAGTGTCATCAACCTGTCAAGTGCACATATGACTCCAATTTTTTTTTTGCATAGAGACTGTATTGTATGTGGTCCTCTGTCCATCTGGTATTAATGTGTGGTAGGATTTATTGTCAACATATACTTTAGTTAGTCAACTTAAATTGGGTTAAAGTCTCATTGATGTATACCATGTCTCAATTTATTTATAAAATACCATGGATAAAAATAATCTATGGCTGTACTCTTTTGTTTACATTCCCAATTAAATGCATAATACATTTGTAATAATACATTTGGTACAATATTGACTGTTTTAGGTGCTGTTGCTAACGCTATTAAACAGAAGGGAGGACAGGAGCTGGACAAACAACTCACTGATAACAGTAAGATAATGTTTTCAAATTCATATTCTATTGCAGTTTTAAAGTTGTAGAAAGAGAGTGAAATAAATTGAGAGGACTTGTATGGAATAGACTCAGATTTAGACAGATTTTTTCCACTGACAATTATTATTTAATTATAGAAAGTCCATGCGTTTTAATTTGGCTTTAATATAAACTAATGTTATGAATATTATACACAATGCTAATTACTGCAAAACTTAGACCACTTGCAAATTTGTATGGGTCACTTTATACTGTTCTTGAGTTATTTCCCTTTATAATGTCACACATATAATACAATATGTGCAATACAATTTATTATTTCAATTCTTGCTTGTATTATAGGAAAAGCTATGAAGAAGGATGGAATAGCTGTAACGAAACATACTTCTGGATTACTGTGTAAAGCTGTCATCCATCTAGATATGACTGGAGTGAACCCCTCTGGCTTTGGTGGTTCTATTGCCTCAGCTTTCTCTGTTAAACTCAAGGATAGAATCAAACTGGCACTTGACAAAGCTGAACAAATACAGATGGCTTCAGTAGCATTTCCTGCTTTAGGTAATTATAAATGAAGAAAATTATGTCATATCTTATATAATTGTTATATACATGTATACCATTAACACATGTTACTAATATTTGGTGGTTTTGATTTCTACTAATAATTTCCTAAGCATTATTTGACTGAAAAAATGAGTTTGTTCAATCACATCTAGTACCATGTGGACCTTGGTGGTGGAATTGTCTGAGCAGTTCAACACTGAGGGTCTGAGTTCAAATCTATATGGCAGGTGCTTTGGACCTCAATTTGAACTAACTTTTTCTGCCAAAGGCCTGGGTGGCTCTCCCCAGCTATTCTGGCTTCCTCCACCATTAAAAACTGAATGCATACATGCAATAGCATTAACTGGAATCCGCTTGTATTCGCTTTACTCAAACAACCGGTATGACTCAATTTTTATGGGCAAAATTTTGCCCTGGAGATTTTAACGAGATTGGACGATACTTTGTTACATAGCAACGTACAATATTAGAACATGTAACCAAACAGAACAATTTGTTTCCTTTTGCATAGAAAAGCATTAATTAATGCGTCAAATATATCCCTATTCTAAATTTAAATAATCTTTTGCATTACATAAAGAAAAAATATTGAAAAAGGTATAAATTTGACATGAAAATAAAATCCTGCTGAACTTCATGAACGATTTTCCCAAATCAACGTGACATCATACAAAATGGAAACTTTTGGCTGTGGTTTCGACAATACATTTTAGCCTGTGAAAAAAATGTTCCATTGGATTATTGGAAGGAAATTAGATTATTCCTTCTCATTTGCAATAAAATTTCTTGGATTATAGCATAAAATAAAACTTCATGTGTACAATATAAAGTGCTGTGAAAAAATTGGTCGACTAATCAGATTCTACAATAGATCGGCTCACACTGGCTGTCTATGAACAAAGTGTAGTAGTCAGCCGAGAACCAGCTTAATAATAGCAAATAATGCTGAAAATAAAGTTAAACACCAATCATTTCACTTTGTACACCAACATGATTACATTTAAAAAAACTCAACGTTTTCTAGGAAGACAAAAAAAAAGAAAGAAAAAGATATAGAAAGACTGGAAAGTATCTTAATGTCTTGAAAATCAATTTAAATTAAATCATATTTAAGTAAAATAATTCTGACACAGAAAAAATAATAAAAATTCATAGTTACAATACTGAAATGATAGTTATTATTATAATAGTGATTTTATAGATAATTGGAGATGGACAATCAGTTTTTATTGAAGAATTTTGCCGCACAAAAAAAAATAAAAAATGATTTAGTTAATTTGTTGAATGAAAGTATTTTTGATTCATGAGGCTTTTACAGTACTTCTTAAAACCAAATCCTGTTGAATTTTTTTATGTTAGTCCACTCATTGATTTTGGATATAAATGCTGTAGTCCTATGTGTTAGGAATAGAGTGTAATATGTGGTAGTATTTTTATTTAATGAAATATTTTTTAGGCACATCGACCAATACTAATGTAAAAGTAAGTGACATTGCAGAGGAGATGTTCAAGGTCATTGAAAAGTTCCATAGTAACAAGACCAATCAACACGTAAAGGAAGTACATGTAGTTATATTCCAGAAAGATATGATGAAGGACTTCATGGAAGCTGTCAAAAACTGTGTTAACAAGTCTAAAGAGGGGTACATTGGCAAATTTATGAAGTGGACAGGACTTGGAGGTAACTAAGTAGATTTACTGTTAATAGATGAAAATTATTGATATCATATTCTAACATGTTGTCTTTACGTTAATAAATGCCTTTCGAAATAAAATGTATGAGTCACACACCTTATTTTTAAGGTGCATAAGGTTGTATCATGTTGAAAATTTCAACATATTGCATTTTGTAATAAATGATACCCGTATTTAATTTATTTTCTATTAGTTTTACTTGACTTTTAAATAAATTTTTTTTGTTTGTAAATACTGAAATAAATTTAATCAATGCTAGTCAGCAATATATTGTTTGAATTGCAGGAGCACAATCACTGAAACTATCAAGACATAACCGCCATCTAATTGGAACCCAAGTGTCACAAAACAATCAAATGGCCACAATAGTTTCCTTTGTGATCTATGCTAGAGATAAAAGTTCAGCAGATAGAGCTATTCAATTACTGGAGAAATCTGTAGAAGATGACATGATAACGAAAACCATCAGGGTTAAAATCATCAATGAATTTACTCTAGATCAGGTAATGAAGAATTCTGAATTGTGATGGTTAGATTAAATGTTAAATTAAGGGACCATGCCGTGGTAAAGTTTAATGAATACATATTCCAACAATCTACATTTCATACTGTGGATTTATTTATTTAATGGGGAACCAATTTTTGTGGATTGAAGAAAACTTAATGAATATTTGATTTTGTGGTTTTGCAAAAGTCTGCATACATTCCTATAGAAATTATTCAATTGCTGGGTTTTTATTCAGGCAAATAATGTAACTGGGTGAGTATCCCAAAAATAAAAACTCCCATTCTGACATTTGATGCATATATCTGAATGAAGATAACCCTAATATCACAATTATTAATCTCACATTTTTGTTGACACTTAAAAAAAAAAGCAATAATAGTTATCAAAGGTACCAGGATTATAATTTAGTACGCCAGAATCACGTTTCTTCTACATAAGACTCATCAGTGATGCTCATATCAAAATATTTATAAAGCCAAACAAGTACAATAATAAATGCACACAATAATTTACAGTACTTGACATGGAACATTTAAAGCTGCCAAATATAGTAGCTGTTAGCTATATATAGTATTATTTGATAAAAATGCTGTATGTTAAAATATATTATTTTAAACACTGAAATTTAACATGTGTTATCTGCATGGTACTTTAATAGATAAATGAAGTTAAGAAACTAGAGGCTACTGATAAGGTTGAAATTACTGTAGACACAGGCAAAGGGGAGATAACTCTAAGAGGATTTACCAAACATGTCTCTGAGGCAATGGAACATGCAAATCATATTATCAAAACAGCAGAACAGGCCAAACAAACCAGGCAAAAGGCCAAACTAGTAACTGATATGGTACAGTGGCATTATATGTCAGAAGATAAAGGAGAGAAAAAACTAGTGGAATATCCACCTGAGGTTAACCTTATTCTTGAGATTGCTTTAAAAGATCAGAAAACAGATGCATCATTTTATGACCAGAATGGTAATAGATATATAGTAGATTTCAACTCGTATGAGGAATATCCTGCAGATGATCCGACAGATAAAGTTCAAGTGCTAAGAAAGTCTAAACTTGTTGGTGAGTACTAATTTCCTATTAAAATCTGTAGGAGTATTTTTCAGCTCAGGAGAAGTTTGGATCTGCCTTTCGGTCTGTCTAATGAGTTTGCAGTTATGTCTTTATTGTTTTCTGTTCTTTAAGATTTACTTTTCATCAGTACATGCAACTAATTTCTGCTGACAATTTCATACTAGGTAAATTATATTCCACAATTTAGTTTCCTGTAAATTTCACAATATTTTAAAGATTTTTATAACTATAAGTGTCACATATTATGTTTTGTTTTATCATCTTTTGGAATCATCTGTTACTGTTAACTTGTTTATTAGGTGATCAATTAAAATTTTATAATAAGTTCATGATTTTTGCTTTATGTTAAAATTTTATTATCCTGTTATCCTGATACTGTGTTTCTGTTAATAATAGTTCAGTGCTTACCATCCTTTACATGCTGGTTTTTTACCACAGATCATGCCTTTGAGTTGCCACTATCTTGGCAGAAAATGGGAGACAAAGAGAACTTAAAAATTGTTCAGCTGAAACCAACAGACCAAGAATATCAGGATGTTTCACAAAAATTTATAACTACAGCTGGTGGAACAAAAGTAACTTTTGTCAAGGTAAATTTTCTTAAATCTGAATGATTTGTTAATCTTTGCATCGATATCAGTAAACATCTTTTACTCAATTTAGTATGATAATTATAATTGATTATTACATTGTCAAATTACCATTCAGTGCATGGATATTGAGTTAGATGTCATATTCACGAATAATTTAACTATACTACAAGAAAGTTATCCAATCTGCATTCCTATCATGCTACGAGGAGGACAGTTAGAAGAAATGCAAAGGTTTGAGAATCCTTTTACTAATTCGAAGTAAGAGTATGTGGTATGAGTGCCAATGAGACGACTCACCATCCAAGTCACTATTTTAAGAAACTGTTATTTCATCTAGCTTTCTCTTATCATAAGACATTGTTTACTCTTTCCCTTTGCCAACTACTTAAAAAATTTGGGGATTGAAGATGTATAAGTTTTCTGAAATCCTGTAATACTGCTGGCTGTTTCTAAAATCATTGATTTGTTACTGTATAATATAAAAAAAAAGTGAGTGATCCATATTCGCAGCATATTCCATTCATTTCCACTTACATCTGACCTACATTCAAATATTTGGTACTTTTTATGTAGGTTTCATAAATTTACTATATGAAAAAAAATGTTTGATAAAGGAATTGTCTTCAAAACATTGGTTAATTGTTCAATAAATTAATACAAACTCAAGAGGAAATCAAGTTGTTAGTGTACTATGGGGGAAACATTTTCGCCACAATGTATGATATGACCATACTAATTATCCTGGTATATTATAAAGACGAATGT
Organism: Mytilus edulis; assembly: GCF_963676685.1. NCBI lineage: Eukaryota > Metazoa > Mollusca > Bivalvia > Mytilida > Mytilidae > Mytilus > Mytilus edulis. The sequence continues at coordinate 12,571,594 of NC_092353.1, forward strand.
TTGTAATTACATGATATTCCTATACAATTTATTTCACAAATAATCACTTTAAGACTGCACATGATACATAAATCCTACATAATTATAGCCAAAAATTGTTTAAAAACACTTACACTAATCTTTATATGTGCAAATAACCTTGGAAAGGGGGTATAGAGGAATATCAACCGTTCAAACATTACAAACAGCCTTTAACATCTATTTAGGCAAATACTGGGTTAAGGCACTAAAAACTTAAATGTACTTTTCAAATAACTCAAATCAAGTTAGCGGAGGGGGGTTAAGTTGTACCTTTGTAAGATTGTTTCCATTCTATGACTTAAGTTTGCCTCAACCGAACGTAACAAAATGTTGACACTACGCTTCTAACCTCTAAACTCAAATCAAGTACAAATTTAGGTTGCATCACTTTGTCAGATATCTAATTATGTCCCTTTATAACATTATATGCAAGTGGGGACTTTCTGTTGGGGTTCTTATATTTAAAATGGGCAACTGGAAAAATTATTTTTACAGGTCAAGCTTGCTTTGGAGAAATTAAGTTAAGTTTATCTCTTGTCTGTTCTGATAGAAACATGTCATGGTATGATGTTTTTAGAAGACATTTTGTTGAATGCAACATTGTCACTGAGTAGACTGGTTGGTGTGGTCCTCTATCTTTATTATTCTATTATTACTCCCCTCAGAGATATCAGCTCTTTCATATTTTTGTTTAATTGTAAATAGATTTTTGCCAAATTTTGGTAAAGTTGATTCAGAACTGTGAATTTAATTATGATATTCCTCCAAAACATCTGATGATATGTTCATTAACACATGTGTGAATAATTATTTTGGATATTCAGGTCTTTTTTGTTTGTTGAATTACAATCTCAGTAAAATCAGCTGTTTGATTTGCTTAGATTTGTTCCAATCTTTGGAAGAGAATGTTGTATGTTGTACCTAACATTTCAGTTATCAATGAACAAAAATTGATGCTTCCACAATGATATTTAAAAGTTTCATTTTAGAAGATTTTCAATACCTAGCTGATCTCACAAAGAGAGATATCTGTTGATATGCACAAATTATATACAAATTGAAAGATGCCAAATGACCAAGAACTGTCCACTAACTTGGAGTTATATCCCCTGTCAGTGTGGTTTGACATTTATATATGCTAGCGGAAGCACTTCATTCTAAAAATGTGCACACGGTCAACGCTTTTACAACCTATATATGAAGTTAAAAAACAGAAGCATTCAATACTTATAATTACATTTTTTAGCTAGGATCATGAAAACACGATTTTTAACGAGTTTTTATTTAATTTGCCTGTGCACTTTATTGTGGGACCTCGTGTCATCATGAATGATATTTTTATTGTGCAATGAAGTTGATAAAGAAATAACGCGAGATTGCAGTGTAGCCAATCAGAATAACATATTTTGTTATATACTTAGTAGTAAATACAGATAAATTGTATGTGTAATACAATCACAGGCAAGCGTGCTGTATCAGCCACCCGTGATGATATCGATATCAGCACGGTTGCAAAAGCTTTATCACACCTTTAATTTGTATGACGTCACGTCATCGATTGCAGTCACTGTTGCAAAGGCTTTCAAATCCCTAATCTGTATGACGTCATGTTACATAAAAAACATCTACTTGAGGTATATGTATATAATAAAGTGTATATGATATGGCTTTTTCAATATCACACACCATATCAACCCTCAACCAATATAATCCCTCGAGCAGAGCTCTTGGGATTATATTGGTGTCTCGGGTTGATACGGATGCGATATTGAAAAAGCCATATGATATTCTCTATATAATGAAACATACATCTAATGTAATTATTGTAGTATGAATGTCTGTGTTTTTGGGCAAAAAATAGTGTTCATATAACATTTCATGATTTAACATGTTAAATTTATATATGTGTTAAAATTAAAAGGGACTAGCTTAAAGAAACCCATTGGACCACTCGGACCACATTACATCTGCATATTTAGGATATTCCAATATACCAAGTTTTTTTTAGAAAAGGTGCAACACTTGCAAAAACCTATTGGACTTGAAAATCATAGCCTCATTAACATCAACATATTAGGATCTAAAATTCAATGTAGAAGTAGTTTAATGACACGGTTGCATCATCTGTTCTGTACAGGATAAACATTTGTAATGTGTTTAAAGTTCGTAAATCTATGCTTCAAGATTTAGCTCTATTAAAGTAAATTAAATCAAGGATAATAAAGTGGGTATGGTCAGACAGATGGAAGGGTCCTATATTCCAAGTCCCAACATTTTGTTTGCAGGGGTATTATTAAGAATAATAAATACAAATTACAAACTGTGTACTTATTATCTATTTATAGATTGAAAGAATACAAAACAAAACGTTATACCAGCAGTTTGTAGCAAAGAAGAAATCAATGGATGCCACCAATCCTAAAACTGTCAACAATGAAAAACAACTGTGGCATGGATTTTCTGTAGATGCCTTGGACAGTATAAATAGATATGGCTTTAACAGGAGTTATTGTGGAAAAAATGGTACATAAGAAATGAGTTTTATTATAACTTTATTTTCCTTTTGTGAAACAATTTTAACAAATATGTGATACTATTATTTGTGAAAAGTTTGTTTAAAGTAGACCAATAACATATAGTGTAACCCCAATATTTTAATTTTGATTTATTTTTATTGACTTTGGGGTTAATAGGTTAAAGGTAAAGGTCACAGTTATACTGAGATAAAAGATATAGGATTGAGAAAAAGCATATTGCTAAATATCAATTTTGCCTGAGGGAGTTGTCACCTTTAAGTTTCAGTATAATGAATTACATGTTGAACTGGATTGAAAAAAAAAACATTTATGTCTGCTATTTAAGAGTATTGAATAAGTTGTACATGTATGAGAAGGATCTCTCTTGAATTTTTTTTATAAAAATATATTTAAAGTTTCTCTTTCTTTCAGCTGTTGCATTTGGAGCTGGTGTTTATTTTGCGGTTGAAGTAAGATATTCAATTCAAGACACCTACTCTAAGCCTGACCCTAGTGGACACAAGAGAATGTACCTGTGTAGAGTACTGACAGGAGAATATTGTAATGGCAAAGGTGGAATGAGAGTTCCTCCTGCCAAACCTAATGCTGCTGGAAGTCATATTTTATATGACTCAGTAACTAATGATATGAATAATCAAATTATGTATATTATTTTCCATGATTCACAGGCTTTTCCTGAATACCTTGTAACATTCAAAAGAGGTTGATTTGAGTCTTATCTTCAATTCATTGTGCTGAATTACAAAATTCCTCTAGAAGATCTAAATGAACGATTGTGTACATACATGACATATTTATATATATTTTTTTAATATTGTCTAATAAAGAATTATTTTTGAAAATACATCTTAATCTATAGAGAAGATGATCAAAATTGTTCAAATATTCACAAATGATTTTATAATACTCCATCACAAGTTTTTAAAGCTTATGACTCAAGTTTGTGTAGTAGCACCATTACCAAGCTAGCTATAAAACCAAGTTCAATCCACCATTTTCTTCATAACTAACGCCTGTACCAAGTCAAAGAATATGACAGTTGATTGTCATTCTTTGATGTTTTTGAGCTTTTGATTTTGCCTTTTGTTTAAAGGACATTCCTTTTTGAATTTTTCTTGGAATTGTAATTTTCGTTATTTAAGGATGTTTGCTTGTCATGTTTTGAATTTTTGTCACATTTTCGTAATCCTCTGGTTTTATCCCTTTGAATGCATTAAAAAGTTTTGCCCATTGACCCCCATTTCTCTTCTTTTTTTTTTTTACATCTTTTACATATAAATGTACAATTATAAGCCATCTGTAAAAGTCTTATAAAATCTTTGTTATTTTTTAATAGTTTTGGAGACCTTAATCGTATCAATGATAAAGCTATGAAAAATTAAGAGAGAACATTTCCCTCCAAAATTTCAATGGCTAATATCTCGAAAAACAAGCACATTGACTTATATTTCTTTTGGCTCTTTTGTTTTCCTTTAATAATCCTCTATCAATATATTCTAGTGTTATGAAAAGCTTGTTATTTTGAAACTGAGTAGCAAACGTCCTTAATGTTTTAGCATTTAAATCTAAAGATAAATACAGCTCTAGTGAGGTTTGTTACTTACATAATTCATTACATGCATGATAATATTATCAATCACATTGTTTAAGCATCAGACGAATGTCAATATTAGTTTAACCTTGATTACACAGTTTTACTGTGATAAGATTTCATATTAGAGATTTTTTAGATTTTTTAGATTTTTGACCAGAATTATATTAATGCTTATTCGGAGAACATTTTGGCTAAATTTAAATGGAGTACAAGTGTCACCTAAAAAAACTATTTTTGTAAGTGAATAGATAAACAAAAAATACACTTACTGTGGGAATAATTTTCTAATGGTCAACCAGTTTGATCTACATTTAAATAATAATGTTGGTGCTAATTTGTCCCCAAATCATACCTTCTCCATTAAATTGGTGAAAAGATATATTTTAATATACAGAACGTCTTCAGTTGGTTGCAAAAATTCTATGAATTATAGCTGACATATTTTTATATAAAATGTAATCAAATGAATGCAACTGTAGTATACTGCTGTTCAAAAGTCAAAAATTGATTGAGAGAAAACAAATCTGGTTTACAAACTAAAAATGAGGAGAAACACATCAACTATAAGAGCTAGGAAAACAACGAAACAACAGAAACACTAAAGTGCAACAAAAATCCAAATGACAATGTAACAACCATAGGAACGAACTATAAGATACCAACTGCCATGTTCCTGACTTGGTACAGGACATTTAAAGAAAAAATGATGGGTTAAACCTAGTTTTGTGGCTAGCAAAACCTCGTGCTGATATGCCAATGATAAATATATCACTAACAGGACATCATTACATGACAGGACTTCAGTACAAATAAATGTTAGAACATCCAGGACAGAGAAATACACAGATAAACAATACAATAATTTATTTCGACATGCTACATGTAATAGTTATCAAGGTACCAGGCTCATAATTTAATACATCAGAAGCACGTTTCATCTACATAATACTCATCAGTAACGTTCAGATCAACATAGTGAGAAAGCCAAACAAGTATAAAGTTTAAAAAGAGCATTGATGACCCAAAATTCCAAAAAATGTGCCAAATACGGCTAAGGTTATTTATCCATGGGACAAGAAAACACTTTGTATTTAGAATAATTCATACTTTTGTTTACAGTAAATTTTAAAAAATAAAATCAAATTAATATTTACAGTAAATTTAAAAAATTCAAATCAAATATTAATATTAAAAATCAGATCTGAAATATTTGTATCCTTTAAAATCTGCAAATGTTGAGGCATTACAAATTAGTGTGTAGAATATTTATTTGAATAAAGAAAAATAAACGATAAAACGATAAAGGGCATACGATACAGTTTCGGTTACAACGATGACCAAAATTAGCATACAAGTTATTTTTCACCTTCATGTGCTGCTTTAACAGAGAAAAGGGGTCATATTTTACATTTACTCCTAATTTTGGTTATTTCTACCCTGGGGATAGACACATCTTACTGTTTTTGTATTTTAACACATTAACTCAAGCGGAGTTTTGAAAAAAAAACATTCTGAAAATCTTCGTCATAAATATGCTCTCAATATGTATAACAATTATTTGGAAATAGTTGTTTTTAACAAAGTTTCAGGATTTTAGGGAAACAATGATTTTTTTGGCAGTATATTCATTAAATTAAAACAATTCAACATTGATTAACTATTTCATTAAAATTAGTATAAGAATCTTCATACGTTATCAAACCAAATGCCCCTAACAACATCGTTTTTGTGTGTAAAACTCATTACATTAACTGCTTGATAAACGAATTAGGTATTGACAATTCACTTTGAAAAAAAGTGGAAATGCTGGATAATCATAGGTCTGTTCTATGTTCCTTTGGATTTTCAACTAAAGATGAAGAACTGAATCTTCCATTACTGTATTGGATATCGAAACTACATAAGTGTCCTAACAAACAATGGTGTATTGCTGGGTCTCCCAAGTGCTCCACGAAACCTCTTTCTAAATTATTAACATCTATTTTATCAGCAATGAAAGACGGGCTTCAAAGTCATTGTGGAACTGCCTATTCTAGAGGTGAATCAGATGTGGATACTAAAAAAATCCAAAGATCTTTTAGAGTACATACAATCTAACTCTCTATCTTGCAATAGTATTAAATCATTTGACTTTTCTATACTTTACAGAAGTATTCCACAGTACAAACTAAAAGACAAATTGAAAGAGTTGGTCTTGCTTTGTTTAAAAAAAAAGAATGTTCAACATGGATACAAATATCTTGTCTTGGGGAGGGATACATCCTACTATGTAAAGGATCACTCTGATTCAAGCAAAAAATTCTCTGAAACTGACATTATCAAGATGCTTGATTTCTTGATCGACAACACATTTGTTCAGATGACTTGTTTTTCAACAAACTGTCGGCATTCCAATTGGAACCAATTGTGCCCCTCTTCTTGCCGACTTGTTTCTTTATAATTATGCGGCTGACTTCATACAGGAACTTCTTGGGAAGAAAGATAAGAAGTTAGCAATATCCGTTAACTATACTTTCCGCTATATAGAATATGTTCATTCACTAAATATTTCAAAATTTGGTGACTATGTTGCACGCATCTATCCCATCGAACTAGACATAAAGGATACAATAGATACAGTAAAGATAATGAGGGTCGGTTGAAAACAAAACTTTACGACAAAAGAGATAATTTCAGCTTTCCAATTGTGAACTTTCCATTTCTAAGAAGCACCATTCCAGCAGCACCTAAATAGATTATTTACCGGATTTGTTATAACATGAGCAACACGACGGGTGCCACATGTGGAGCAGGATCTGCTTACCCTTCCGGAGCACCTGAGATCAACCCTAGTTTTTGGTGGGGTTCGTGTTGCTTATTCTTTACTTTTCTATGTTGTGGCATGTAAACTGTTGTTTGTTTGTTTGTCTTTGTCATTTTTAGCCATGGCGTTGTCAGTTTATTTTATGAGTTTGACTGTCCCTCTGGTATCTTTGGTCTCTCTTTTAAAAAAAGAGGGGTCTATGTACTCGTGTTCACGTTAAATCAGTTTTAAATCATAAAAGAATGAATCTTTTACCGATATGGGCTTGGCACAGTTTGACGTCGCGAAAAGCAGCCTTTGACATTAATTCGATTAGAGTCCAGTCTTCACTATATTTGGCAAGGCTACATTCTAAGATATTAATCATCTTTTAAATGAATCATTTGAAATATGTAAGATGTTAGATGCTCAAAATGTATACTCCTGGTATACATATGCCAACGATATTATCCCTAAAGAGATAAATGATCCCAAAAAGTTGTCCTCATGTAAAACCATTAAAGAAGTCAAATCTCTGAAAAATGTTATCAGAGTAGGAATTTCTATTAAAAATAAAAACCTCTATTAAACTTATATTGAAAACTAAAGTGAACATAATAAACTTTTTCTCTACAAAGATCACAAAACAGATACTGAGACAGAATTTTATTTGTGACTTTCTAACTTTGAATTTCGTAAGTTTATTACTAAATTTAGAATATGTGTTCATAGTCTGGAACTTGAATTAGGTAGATATTAGAAAGCACCACAAAACCTTAGATTATTCTATTTTCGCCCTATGAAAGTTATAGTTATCCAAGGTACCAATATTATAATTTAGTACGCCAGACGCGCGTTTCGTCTACATCTACATATATATTATGTATTTCACTCCTTCTTTCATTGCGAGATAAAAATAAATTGAAGAAATAATTACCTCTCTGAAATTTCTTCTCAAAATCCTGACTTTATGAATTGCACTAACAAAATTAACTACAGTATATACTCAATCAAATCAAATTATCAACAGGTACAAAGTTTAGGTTCCTTTCTAAAACAGTGAATGGAACTGAGAACAGAGGACACTTGATCTACCGATGGTTAAAAGTTTTGTGGTATATTAATATGTTGTAATTTGTATTTTGATTTGTCACTATATTATATATTTGCAACAATTGATATATACATATTTATATAATACATGTATGTATGAGTGTATGTTAGTTTTTTGTTGTTGTTCAGTTTGTCACAAACATGTGTAATTGGTTCATATGACAATAAAGATTATGTTAACAACTTCATAACCTCCACTGTAAGTTTATCGTATGCCCTTAATATATTCACATTTACTAAGGGAAGATTTCTAAAGAAAAATTTAAAAACATTGACTTTATTGTCATTTGTAGCGAGAAAACAAGATCACAAATACATTTTTTTTTAAAGTATAAAAACTCTATCGGAGGAAATGTGTACCGATGATTAGGGCATTTGATATATATTTCATCCCTGTGTGAGTTTTTGCGTATATTTGCATACAAGCTATTATCCACTGAGTCAATTCAAATATGTAATAAAAAATATACCTTTTTGCTGCTTTAAAGGTAAAATCACAAAAATACTGAACTCTTAGGAAAATTTAAAATGGAAAGTTTTCTTATGTAAAAAAACTGTGGATTGAACCTGGCTTTATACCTAGCTAAACCTCTCACTTGTATGACAGTCGCACCAAATTCCATTATATTGACAACGATGCGTTAACGAAACAAACAGACATGTACAAATGTTAAATATACAGTGGTCAACATTGTGTTATAATCTCAATCACTAAAAAAAGAAACAAACATGTAGCAAAGAAATACAAAATGGCATATAGACCTTGCATTTAAGGAAAAATTAAAGACAAGAATACACAAATTTGTCATAGTATAATAACGCAAAGATAGATGGGTTGAAATATAACACATTTACTCAAAATTAATTTTTTTTTTATAATCTTTTCCGTTTGATAGACATACCTGACATGTTTGCTTAAAAGATTAACACGAGCAGATTTTTGTAAAAAACATTTGAAAATCTTCTTTACGTAAGAATTGATGCTTAACATTTGTATTTTTTTTTATTTTTTTAAAAATAAATCAATGTTTCACGATTTAAGAAAACACGGCATTCTTGCCCTGTACATTTCTCTTATTTGAATAAACTTCCTGCGTACGTACTCATGTCATTTTAAGAAAGAGGGGTCCATGAACTCGTTTACAAGTAAAGTTAAAAATGTATCTTTTCCCGATATTTCACATTTTGACGTTCACAAAAAGTAACATTTTCCGTCAGCAACATCATTAAACTCCTTATAACTGTATCGTATTGTCTAAATGTATTAGTAACATTATAAAAGTTACACCTATATTGCATTAAGTGCAGCATGTGCAGAAGTGCTTCCGTCTAATTTATAAACTTGATTCATGTCCTGTTTTATCTTCAAAGAACAGCATAATATATTTATCACATTATAATATGATAATTTGATGTTTACATTTTAGTTTTTTTTAACTTTCACATTGAACATGTATTATTTCAACTAAACATTCAAAGAAACCAGGAGTTGTAGTTGTCAATTTAAACCATCTATTAATAGACGTTATACTAGGTAATCATATCTACACTCATACATCCCTTCTCATATTTATTTATACTAGTACTTGATTCAGAAATAAATACCTCTTAAATAAATAATCGATAGCTGGGTAATCTTAACACGTCATAACTATATGTATATCTATAATGGCGACCAGCATGGCACAAGTCCCATTACAAAAGTGTGAAATTTGTGAAATTAATGATGGAAGACGATATTGTACAGACTGTGAACAGTATTTCTGTAAGACCTGTGAAGAGTTTCATCTGAAGTCTAAATCATGCAGAAATCATGTATTTCAAGATTTAGGACAAATAAACCCGGAAGAAAAGAAATTAACATGCAAAGAACACAACAAGAATATGACTTATTATTGCACTACCTGTTCTATGCTTGTATGTAAGATCTGCCTTCCGAAAAGGCATAAGAAACATGATTTCACCTTAACAAGTGAGGCAGCATTCAAATTTAAAACAGATCTTAAAGACGATATAGAACAGATGAATAACGTAGTTCGATCAATTGCACAACAGAGAGCAAACCTTGACGAGAAAACTAAACAGTATTTGATAATGAACCAAAATTTAGTACAAGAAATCAATGAGAAAGGGAATGAATTAAAGAACGCTATTGACAAAATTGTATGTGACAAAGTTGCTGATGTAAAATACGAACAGCAAGTCAATCTACAAAAGAAAACCGATGAAGAACGTTTTCTAAAAGATGCACAAGACAGAAGAGAAAGTGTTATTTTAATGTTAAGCAATGCTGTTGAAAATAAGGGAGACACCATGTTATTAAGTTCACGCCAATCACTTCAAGAGGCCATGCAATCTATGCTGGACATCGTAAAGTCAGACGTAGAATTTCCTGCTTTATCATTCGAAGACGGATTGTTGAATGAGAAAGCGTTGACTCAAATGATAGGAAGCGTGGTGATACCCAAAGCAGGTAATAACGTTATATTAGGACTTTAATCACGATGTATAAGGCCTTGAAATGTCTGGAATCGATCATATCACCTACTAACCCAGGATTATGTCCATCCATGTCTCGTATGAAGTGGGATATAGGCTATACAAATCTTCTAAACTCTAATATCAAACAACACATCTTTATGTTGATATTAAACAAAATATAAAACAAATCTACATCTGAATGAAAGAAGCAAGGTAGAACTGAATATATATAAAGGGCTAATCAGTTATTTGTCTGAATGGTCGGTTAGTATTAGGAACAATAAATGTAAAAGAATATAAAGATAAATAGTTCTTCATGCTAGAAATGAACAGTATCTGGAAAGATGTGTGTAGAAATCTCCTTCGTTGAAAATTTATAGAATTTGATTTTTTTTGTTCTTTTCAAAAATATATCTTTTCAAGATAGAGAAAATTTCTGGATAAGGGAGTTAGGGACTGCAATGCCATATGGTTGCAATGACAATATTAAAGGAGTAGGAAATTTGTCAAGTCCTGCCTGCAGTGATGTTAATGTAATGAGTTTATTTAATACTACCTTACGACAACAACGTAGTCATGGGCAAAAACATTACCATCGGCCTAATGTAAAAAAAAAGTCTTCCAAATCTAGATCACCCTCTGGGAGCTTTGATGACCTTCTTTCACATCTTCATCATCCACTAGGATTACATTACATAAGAACTATTCTCTTTTCACTGCCAGTTTATTTTCTAAAACGTTTGAGAGATTATGCACTTGACAAAGGAGGCACCAATACATTTTCTGCAATATACAGACTAGTCAGTATTATTTGTGATGTAGCTCTTTTCCGTCTTTTCAAACCAGTAAGATCGGAACCTTTACATGAGGAAAAGTGGAAATTTCTTCCTGTTGATTTTGGAATGATGCAATCAATATCGGCAACGTTCTACATCACAAGGAGGTAACATTTAAAATTCCTATTTATTTTCAAAATCAATCTGTTCCTATTGTATCCTACAGTTACACCAAAACCATTGCACCTAAAATATTTAACTATAAACAAGCATTGCAGGACCTTGACTTAGAACAATACTTAAAAAACCCTCCGACATGTGATTGTTCCCACTTATAATTACAGGCCCTCTGGTCATGTTATAACTGGAGATCTAAACATAATCCAACATGAAAATCTCCGAAAGGTGATTTCTCATGGTTCTAAGTTTAGAGAACCCCAACACATCAATTGGAACCATAACTTCAAAATAATTATGGATTCCATTGAGGACTACGCCAGAGCATGGACTAAGCGAGAAGATGTTGAACTGGACACTTTGTCAGAATGGGTTAAAATTATCAGGTCTCTGATAAAACGTCGCATTCACAAGTTGGAAAACTGTGTGAACGATCGACCAAAGTCCGTTTTCAGAGACAAAGAGGCCATGAAATGTCTATCATCTCTTCATGATAAGTATGTTGTTGTTCCTGCGGACAAAGCTTCAAATAATATTGTCTTCGTATGTAAATCCTATTACTACGAATGTCTTGTAAAAGAATTGGGTATAAAGGAACACTCAGGTAATCCCACACACAAAGACATATCATTTGACAAGGATGAGATTTTAGCAAATCATAAGTCCTGCATGGCTTCAATAAACATTACTTTGAACACCAAATCGGAGGACTAACCTTGTTTGTATTGGATACCAAAGCTTCATAAAATTCCGTACAAACAACGATATATTGCTGGCTCATCTTCACGTTCCACTAAAGAATTGTCCATTAGATTGACTAAAATTCTATCCGCAGTGAAAGAGGGTCTTCAAAAACTGTTGAAACTGTTTACTCGCGTAGTGGTATAAACCATATGTGGATTCTTAAAAATTCTAAAGAACTTCTAGACAATTTTAAATCTCGGTCTTTTCCTGAAATTAGTTCTATCAAAACCTTTGATTTTTCAACCCTGTATACCACCATTCCCCATGTGAAATTGAAAAATCGCATAAAAGAATTTATCCACAATGCCTTTCAACATAAAAATGGTAGCATACGCTACAAATGTATTACTTTGGGATTTCATAAGGCATATTTCGTTAATAGTGACAAACAAAAGGTAAAACATGCTACACAAAAGAACAAGTGGTCAGTATGCTGGAGTTTCTTATCGACAACATATTTGTTTAGTTTGGAGGTAGACCTTTTCAAAAAATTGTCGGCATTCCTATGGGAACGAACTGCGCGCCTCTCCTTGCTGACCTCTTCTTATTTTCATATGAATTCCTTCAGATACTTGTCATAAACAAGAAGATAAAAGAAGCCAGTATATTTAATTTCACTTTCAGAGATATTGATGATGTTCTTTCCATCAACAATCCGCACTTTTCTGATTGGGTTCCATTAATATATCCACCAGAACTAGAAATTAAAGAGACAACAGACACGGCTTCCTCCGCCTCATTTATAGACTTATACTTCGAATTTGACATACACAGTCATCTTAGTACCAGAATCTATGACAAACGAGACGATTTTGATTTTGAAATTATCAATTTCCCCCACCTTAGTAGCAATATACCAACTTCACCTGCATATGGAATATACATTTCCCAACTTATTCGGTATTCAAGAGCTTGCAGCTCCTACTCAGACTTTGTAAAACGTCACCAGTGTCTGAGCAGAAAGTTGATGAACCAGGGGTATGTCAAAGTACGTCTCGTCCTTTTTCTAAAAAAGTTCATCGGAAGGTACCCAGAACTTGTTGATAAATATTCCGTATCAACTTCGCAAATAATACACGATGGTCTTGAAGTATAGATTTTGCATACTGACATTGTTTATCATCTTAATAACGTGTTATATTATTCTTTTATTTGTCTTTATTAATATTACTTTTAATGTTTAGTCTGTTTTTTTGGGATATCTTTTTTGACGTAACTCTGTGCTTATGTATCCCATCATACTTTGAACGACAAAATTATTTTATGATGTGACTCTGTACCTATGTATCTTGTCATACTTTGAATGACAGAATTATTTTATTTATTAATAGTAATTTTACTGTTAACCCACTTTTTTTGTGATATACATTGGACGTGACTCTGTACTTATGTATCCCGTCATACTTTGAACCACACTATTATTTTATTTATTATTACTTTATACTGTTCAGTCAGTTTTTGTTATATCTATTTTGCGTGACTGTATTTATGCATCCCGGCATACTTTGAACGACAAAATTATTTCTTGTCTACCTGTGCGAATTTCAAACGCGCAAATTTTACACCAGTACTCAAAACCCTCCTTCCTTGATGGGTGCATTTTACATAGACAAATAAAGTCGTATAATATAATCAAAATGAAGATGTTAATTTGATGTATGCCTTTTAGTGCTTAATCGTTACATTTGTTGTTTTTATAGTTATTAAAAGATGATAACACAATGTTGACTGCTGTACCCCTATTTTTGACATTTTTAACTATTGTGTCTGTTTGCTTTGTTCACGCATCGGTGACAATATAATGTAATTTGATGGGGCTGTCATACAAGTGAGAGGTTTAGCTAGCTATAAAACCAGGTTCAATCCACCATTTTCTACATTTGAAAATGCCTGTGCCAAGTCAGGAATAAGACATTTCTTGTCCATTCGTTTTTGATGCGTTTTGTTATTTGATTTTGCCATGTGATTATGGATTTTCCGAATTGATTTTCCACTGAGTTCAGTATTTTTGTGATTTTACTTTTCAGTTACTTTTTTTTTATTATTTTAGATGCATTACTGGCTTGCAAAAGGTCCCATATCATTGACAAATGTAAAGAAGATAGTAGATTACAAAAGTTCAAATCATTGCCACCTTTAATTCTATCAGACATTGACATAAATAAAGTTCAATTCTTGGCCAATTCTTCACAATATAAAGCAAAGCTTGAACAACAGCTTAAGCTCAGTAATGGTAGGATAATATGGCCACCATCCATAAGTGATTCTAAGATTGTTATAGAGTGTACCTTAACCAAAGAAAAAGAAAACTGTAGAAAACTTGCAATGTCCTGGGAAGAGGATATCAGAAAGCAATTAAGTGCACGTGTAGGCGCCTTGGTTATTATGAAGCATACTATAAAACAGGAAGCTTGGAGTGTAGTCTTGAAAAAACTACGGGAAGTTATCGTTTCAGATTCAGAAAATGTTACTGTCAGGCTTGAGAAACCACCTGCTTACGGAATTATTGTTGTTGGTTATGAAAAAGCAGTGAAAGAGGTTTCTGGTATTATACAAAAGTTCAGGAAATAAAGTTTATGAAAAGAAAAAGAAACCTCACAGAATAACCAAATTCATCGGCGGTTAGCTTAATTTGAATAAAGAAGTTGGCACCTTGAGTAGAATAAAGTTTAAGCGTAACAAAATGTGTCTAGACGGGGCCAAATCTAACAAAACGTAGCCCAAATAATCCATACGGTAACTAGTTTAAAAATATGTTGATGACTGCTGCTAAACCACAAAAGAGAGAGAACATCTGACAAGGTTAAAAATGTTCAGAATGACCAGATCCGATTTCTTTTGTCGGACAACATCTTTTATCAGTTATAGACTTTAAACGACGGATTTTACAAACATTTTTGCACTATTACCTTTAATCCTGAAATTAAAAAAGAAATAGACAGAAAGTTAAATTAGCATTAATGATATGCAAAATAAGATCTACAAAGGAGTAAAACTTAACAAAAATCGTCAGTGAAAACCTTTTTGAAATTATTGTCCATAATGACAGTTTTTTTCCCTAATTCGTAGCATCTTGAAAACTTGTATTGTCAATAAAAAGTTTGCATTGAGTTTTCAATGGATTTTATCTTTAAAACAGTCATAAACCCTTCATTTGTTCCTTCTTTTTGGAAAATGACGCTTTCAGCGGCATGTTTCCGATACTACTGACCTGAACTTCCATTACATTTCTCTGCCTACCGCGCTTGGTTTCGTAATAACTTTCCATTACCTTTCTCGGCCAACCGCGCTTCGTTTCGTATTTACTATTTTACATACAAACTGCAATCTGCTTGTATTCTCATTATTTTGTAGTAATCAACCGGGAATCAGTTTACATACTTTTTTACAGAATAAAACATTTTGACCTGTTCATATGTTTATTGTTATTAAATGGTATTTTGAGCTTTTCCTTTGTTATATTTTACATACTTATTTAAGCTTTTGCTTTTATCTACGTAATAAACAAATAGATCCGTTTTGACATGGTTTTGGACATTTCACACACCAATGATCAGCAATCGCTAAACAAAATAATTCTCCGAAATAATGTCAGCCTTTCCTGTCATTTTAACTTAACAACCATTTTAAAAAAAGTAGAAGTCGGAATCAACTTTACATCTATTGGATAGATACTTTTTTTTTTTTTTTTTTTTTTTTTTTTTAAATTTATCCTATTGTATTGAAATCTGTACATTTGTTAGTTTAAAACATCAATTACCGGTACCTTATCCCGGCCTCGTTAACATTAGTAAACAACATAGTTATACAGTTGTTAGTATTTGTTAGTATTATACATTCAATTTTCAATATTTGAAAAAAAATTTAAAAAATATACCTTGTCAGTAATTTGACTGATTTCAAAAAGAAAGAAGTTTACCATTAAGATTTTCAAACATAATTATCTGTATAACAAATGCACAGATTTTGAAAAAATATATATATATATATATATATTGTTTTTTTATATTAAATTTCTTTTTTTCTTGTTTGCACATGAACATAAGTTACTCACATTTGTATGCATAATAGTTATATAGACTAAAAAGAAGATATATAATATAGTTAGATACATTGCAGATAATGATTTTAAGCCAGAGGCTGTTTGGATATGAAATATATACATTATATGTGGAGTCTATTTGTTTTTTGTTTTTATGATAGTAAAGGAGTCTAGGGGTTCCAGCAGTTTTCTGCCCTACTGAGTAATTTATTTTTATAGAATATATTTTTTTCTATTATCAATTTTTCCTTTAAATATATTTTAAGTGCTATTATATTGGTTTGTTCCATAGATAATTTGCTTCTATAGATGTAGAATTTTGTTAACAGAAGTATTAAGTTTCTTATATCATTTTTATTGGTTTTTGTTAAAATACCAAAAAAAAAAAAAAACCAAATCAATATCTAAAGTTAGTTCTATTTCTATATTCTCAAATATCCAAGAGTTAAGGTCTTCCCATAATTTTGATATATATGGACACCTTGATATGTGAGAAAATTAGTTTTTATATTGTATACATTATTAAAGTGATCAAAAGTCATGAAATTTCCATCTTCCTGTATCAAGTCATTGATCAGCCAAATCCCTTTTTTGTCCAATCTTTATATAATACTGAATGGTTACTAATCTTTATTCCATCATTCTTACATAAAGGGCATGTTTTGATTTGAGAGTTATTTTGTACATTTTGAAGATCTTGCCAAGCATCAAATACTTCTTTCCAAAATGGATTATTCAACTTCTTATAAGGACCAAGAAATTGCATTTCCAAAAAATTCAAATTTTCTGAATAGAGGAATAGTTTTACTAATTTTGAATTATTTCTATTTATTCTTCATATCCAGGTATCCAGGTTAATTTAAGACCTTTTATGTAGTTTTCAATGTTTATCATTTTTAGTCCTCCTGAACATTGCGGTTTGGATAAGGTGTCTCTATTGACTTATCTGGTTTGTCATCCCATATAAAGGAAAATGTTTTTTCAGTAAAATGTTTAAGCTTTGTGCTATTTGGACTAGGTATGGACAGGAATAGATGGTTTAATTTTGATATTATAAGTGTTTTTATCACTGTTATTTTTCCAATTGGTGAGAGTATTTGATTAGTCCAAGTTTTTATAATGTTTTCAATTTCTTTCAACCGGGGGTTATAGTTTAAATTTTCAATTTCACTAATATAATATTGGATATATACTGGTTTTTATCCAGATTTATGAAGTTTTGAATAATCGGAAATTAGCAATACGGTTATACCAACGCGGTCCGTATGAATCGTCTGATGACAAATGGTCTCCGGTCCTTCTTATTATCAAAATGATCGAAATGTACCAACACGATGTTGTTTTAAATTAGGTACTGATAAATCTATTATTATAACTTTATTGATTATGTGAAGTAAAACTAAAACATTGTTAAAACATTAAAAATATATAATTAATTGGGGGGGAAAATTGATAGTCCTTTCCTTTTACAAACAACTGCCTTTATTATAAGAAAATAAAATGTGTCCGTGTTGGTCCACTTTCTACTAGTTATAAGACAGATCGAAGTAGAATAATCGGAAAATATTGCGACTGGTTTACGTTTCTGTTTCACTTTCTCAGGATAAATGTATAATTATCGATTTTGATAGTTTAGACCTCGTTACGTTCGTACACATTTAGTTGACGATCTAAAACTTCAAATATGTTCAAATAACATAGAAAGGACGTTATATTTCTTACTAGTCCGGTCGGACTGACGATAATTAAAGTTTACTAGTCAGAGCTAAAGTTTTAATATTAGTTTGAGGCATCGGGCTAATGGTTAACGACGCAGACTAGGGCCGATTCAATTTTTGTTTACAAAGTTACAGCAGCAGAGTCTGTAACAGACTGTATGTGTATGACATGTGAATACATTGTAGATATCGATACTGGTTTTAATGTGAACGTATATTTGTTCCACCTAACAGAAGTTCCGATGGAAACTCTGTAATAAACATTGTCATAATATGTATTTCTGTTGGAACAAATATTCTATACCATTTATTCCGTTTAATAGGACTATATACTGTAATATTTATTCCTGTGGTATTATCATTCCAGAATATATTTTTTTCTTTTGGAAATTTTTATTATGAAGGAACTTCTATTTCGTGACATTCATACAACGGTTAGAGAGAGCGCCGCCGATTTATTGGCGGGCTTTGAGAACAGATTTGAAGCTCTCTATGTTTGATGCGTGCACAACAGTGTCGTCTAGCTGGTTCGACGCGATTACTGTCTTACAAAGGATGAGTTTGAATATTGTACGGTGTTTTACTTGGTGGAATGTCAATACACTCACAGTTAGAGTTATTCTTCACTTGCTTTTCCACAAGATTTGTTGCTTGGTATTCTTTGAATTTCTCGGCAGTTATGGTTCTCTTCGGACATGCTTTTTTAAGGAATTCGTCTGGTTCAATAGCATGAAGCAGCCCCTCAACTACTTTTTACATAAATACGAACTTTGGCTTCAACGCCTTGTTGTAGTTCCAGTTTGGCAAGCATTTTGGAGACGTATCCATCCTCTCTTGACTTGTAATCTCAGGTGATAAATTTTGCCGCTTGACATGTATCCCTTCAAGCTTGTTTATAATTGTTACTGGGCAGGGGTCGCATACTATTGCTTCATATTAAATTGTGAGATCCATTCCTAAAGGTCTAGTTTATTGTTCTAATCTGACATAAATTTCAATAACTGGAATGCCACCCAAGTTGAACATATGGTGACCCACTATAACAGCATAATTACTTTGAATTGTGTTTAATACCACGATGGTTCAATGGCATAAACTTAAATGGAGACAAAAATTTGACATGAAAGATGGTGGGTTGGTACAAAAAAAAACTAGCTTACTATGATATATGGTTAAAGAATGAATATCAATTATATAGGTCATGGGCAGAGTTGTTATAAAATACCAATATGGCAGAGAAGTGGTTTCAAGTTTCATATAAAGCACCCTGACTGATATGAAATAAAAAATCAAAGGAGTATCCCTATTTGTCTAATCTTCAAGGTGAAATAAAACTAGCATAACGATATTATGTTATTGTGTAACTCTACAGAAATAGAATTAGCTTCAAGGAACTTAAATATTTCTGTCACTAGTAACTTACTAGTATTTAATTAGTATGGGGGTAATTAGTCCTATAACATATGACCTCGGGAGCATTATTTACTATTTCTTTTTACAGTTCAGATAATTGTTTTTACTATCAATGTGCCACACTTCGCATTCCAAAAAAAACCCCAATGAAAATAAGAATGCGAAGTCATATGTTATAGGACAAGTGGAGTATAAGAGCTTGTTACAACAGGATCGTCATAATCATTTGGTTTGAAAAGGATACTGGTAGTCTGTATTCTTGATTTAGAAAATTGTAATTGCAAGAAAAAAGATACACATGACTTAGAATACTTTAAATCATTCAGGTAGTCTTTAATTAGTATGTATACAAAAGAACATCCAGTAGTTATTGGATATTGTAGATCATTTATATAGTCTTGACCTATTTATTAGTACAAAATAACAGCCGGTAGTCATTGGATATTGTTGATCATTCCAGTATTCTTTACCTATTTATTTGTACAAAAATAAACCCAGCCAGTAGTCATTGGATACTGTATATCATTAAGGTAGTCATGACTCTTGACCTGTTCATTTGCACACACACACACACACACACACACACACACACACACACACACACACACACACACACACACACACACTCACACACTCACACACTCACACACACACACACACACACACACACACACACACACACACACACACACACACACACACACACACACACACACACACACACACACACACACACACACACACACACACACACACACACACACACATATATATATATATATATATATATATATATATATATATATATATATATATATATATATATATATACGAATATCAATTATATATTTACCAGACATGTTGCAATAGTAAACTTATTACGGTATGTGAAAATCAAGACTTCCTTAAAAAATATCCCTATATTAGAGGCAGTGGCGTCATTTTTCCTCAGAGCTTTCAGCTCTTTGATTTAGTCTTGTTATTCACAGAAAAAATAATCAGCAAGACGATTTTACAAATACATGTAAGTACGATTAACAAAAATATTAGTTTACTTCTAAAAGAAGTGCTTGCCTTTTTATGACTCCAATGTTTGGTTTTTTGTTTGTACTTTTGAAAACTATTAAAAAAATCGTCATTTCAACAACAGGAATTGCCTGAACCAAGTCAGGAATATGATAGATTTTCATTCGTTTGACATGTTTTAGATCTTTATTTGCTATTTGATAAATGACTTTCCATTTTGAATTTTCCTTTAAGTTTGGTATATTTTTTTTAACTTTAAAAAACAAATAATACAAATACGTAAACATGTCAGTCAGTTAAATGTAATAGCGATTCCCCTTTATTTATGATTGCTAAAGATAAAGGTGAGCATTACAGACTATTAACAGTCTCTGTGTTTTTTTTATGTAAATAAGGCCGTTAGTTTTCTCGTTTGAATTGTTTTACATTGTCATATCGGGGCCTTTTATAGCTGACTATGCGGTATGGGCTTTGCTCGTTGTTGAAGGCCGTACGGTGACCTAAAGGTGTTAATGTCTATGTCATTTTGGTCTCTTATGGACAGTTGTCTCATTGGCAATCATACCACATCTTCTTATTTATATCTAGTATCTCCATATTGAAGTTTGTCCCTTTTACTTATCAAGAGTTATGCCCTTATATTCCCTTACTTTAGTTTGCCTTAAAAAAAGTGTTACAAAAGAACTTAATGTTCGGAAACTTATACACAATGCTTACAAATACAGATCATGTTTAAAGTTTGATGGTGTCACTTAAACCGTTCTAGAGTTACGCACCTTAACAAATAGAAAAAAACTGCTGATTTTTTCGTGTCTCATTTTGAAGTTAGCCTCTATCAAATATAATGAAACTAATAAAAAATGCTTATTCTAGAAAAACACAGATCAACTGATGGCGTCATTTTAACCGTTCTAGAGTTATGACGCTTTACAATTTGAAAAAGTTATACCTCCCTTTAGTATGCTATTGTAAAACATTGTATTTTTTTCTTGCATTTTTGCTAATGTGCTTTGTCTTTATGTCTTTTAAGGTGTTTTTTTTAATACATATAAGACGTGATTTTGTACTTATACATCCCGTCATTTGTGTTGATTTTTTTTATAATATGCTTGGTCTACATGCCTTTTTGTGCTTCTTTCTTATTTATCTATTTGTTTTTATAGTGATTCAGATTATAACACAATGTCGACTGCTATACCCCTATATTTGTCATTTTCCCCTATGAATTCTGTTTATTTGTTCACACATCGTTGTCAATATGATGGAATTTGATGCGACTGTCATACAAGTGAGAGATTTAGCTAGCTATAAAACCAGGTGTAATCCCCAATATCTAAATAAGAAAAGAAAATGCATGTTCCAAGTCAGGAATATGACAGTTGTTATCCATCATTTTGATGTGTTTGAGCTTTTGATTTTGCAATTTGATTAGGAACTTTTCTATTTGAGTTTCCGCGGAGTTCAGTATTTTTTTTATTTTACTTTTTACACAAAATGCTTATTGCCGCAAAATACAGATGAAGTGTAAATTTTGAAAGTGTCATCTTAAATGGATCTAGCGTAATGCAACTTCACATATGGCAAAATAGTTAAATTTTTTCGTTTAGTTACATTTATAGAAGTTTAGTTTGACTCAACCAAATAATATGAAACTTCTAATCAATATTAATTGCCACAAATTAAAGATCAAGTATGAATTTTCGTGATGTCAATTCTATATAACCATTCTAGAGTTTTGCTCCTTTACAAATAGAAAAATTGTAAAACATTTCGTTTCCCTTCTCTAACTTAAGTTAGCCGCAACTAAATGTTATGAAACGTATACACAATACTTATTACCACAGAATAGAGATGAAGTTTGAATTTTTGTGGTGTCACTTCAACCGTTCTAGAGTTATGATGCCCCTTTACAAATGAAAACTTTTCGTTTCTCTTCTCTAACTAAAGTTATAGTGCCTAACAAGATTGTGTGAGGTAGACGAAATTGACCTTAAAACGATCGTATTGTCTATTGATGTCCAAAGATAGGCAGTTCGTACATATAAGGACTTTATCTAATGACTACATCAATTTGGGATTTATTATTATTATTATAATATTCGAATGAAACTGAAAAATGTATTTTTTTGTTAGAATAAACAACAATTTTACCTGGCGTAGCCGTGCATAAAATGTTTTTTCTGCACTTATCTTTTTAATGGAATAGAACGTAAAAACAGTAAGCTTTCCCTTTTTTCTCCGCAATAGGCTTTCAAAAATATTTTGTCTAATGTGAATTCGGAAAATTATGTGAAAATGTAAAAAAGTGGCAATTGTTACCTTTCATACCTTAAGTTTCATTGATAAAACGTAATATGGACTGGTCCAGCGTCCAGTATGCAGGTCATTTAATTTACTGTACATATTCACGCACGGTCTGATTTAATCAATATACTCGTACAAAAAGCATGAACAGTTCGAAGGTAACCAAAAAGAACTTAATCCAATCAAATTGCATAAGATTCAATAACAATGTCCAGTCCACATTATAATAAGTAATAGGGGTAAACTGGGTAGGGAGGAAATGACAGATATTTCAAGTTGATATTTATGCAATAACAAATGAAAATTTGTCGACCAAAAGTTTTGCTACAATTTCAAAAATATATCGTTCTGTACTGGTATAGTTTTCGGACCTTTCATTGGCGTATTTAAAGCTATAAAAAGTTTGAGCTTCAAAAGTTCACACAATTATTGACTTTATACAGAAAATTAGTCCTTGTAAAACATTTAATAGTTCACAATAAAATTAACGGTACCAATTTTCTTGCACAAGATGCGCATTTCGACAATACATGTCTCTTCAGTGATGCTCGTGGCCAAAATATTTGAAATCCAAAGCTTATATAAAAGATAAAGAGCTATAATCCAACAGGTCAAAAAAGTATAGCCAAATCCGTAAAAGGAATCAGAGCTTTGCATAAGGGAGATACATTCCTTAATTTGTAATAATTTCTATCATTTTGTAACAGTAAATTTTAATAACACAAAAAAATCCGTATTTTCATGCCAGTACCGAAGTACTAGCTACTGGGGTGGTGATACCCTCGGGGACTAATAGTCCACCAGCAGAGGCATCGACCCAGTGGTAGTAATAAAATAAACGGTACCAATTTTCTTGCACCAGATGCGCATTTCGACTATACATGTCTCTTCAGTGATGCTCGTGGCCAAAATATTTGAAATCCAAAGCTTATATAAAATATGAAGAGCTAAAATCCAAAAGGTCCAAAAAGTATAGCCAAATCCGTGAAAGGAATCAGAGCTTTGCATGAGGGAGATACATTCCTTAATTTATAATAATTTCTATCATTTTGTAACAGTAAATTTTAATAACACAAAAAATCCGTATTTTCATGCCAGTACCGAAGTACTGGCTACTGGGGTGGTAATACCCTCGGGGACTAATAGTCCAACAGCAGAGGCATCGATCCAGTGGTAGTAATAAAATTACAAATGGTACGATTTTAAAGTAAGATTATTTCTTAAAACACTGCAAAAAATCTCATTCATATTGATAAAGTGGTATCGTCATAAAGTGTGTTGAAATGAACAGTGGTATAGCAAACATCGAATTCCCTCACAAAATATTATCAAACACTATAGCGACAACCAATACTCGAAACGTATGCATTCCACTTATTAGTACTAAACTCTGATCAATAACAAGTTTGTAAATCATCACTTTTACTGTTCTTCAGTTATGTCGTTTTATAATGTTATATGATAGGCAAGCGGTATCAACCTCGCTGATCTTTTCAATACACCTTTCAGCAAATGTCTACACCTACAATTGACAATCACTACGACAAATAAAATGTAAGTAGATTATGGAATTCTAGCTACTTTAAGCAAAATGAATTGTGTAGATTGAAACAATTATTTTGTGTCTTTTGACAAAGTCACACATATCTATACACAGTTCGTTTTTGTCATCGGGAGCCTTTATAACGCACTTTACATTTCACCTAATGGAACACGTGACATAACTTCAATACCTGGATAAATTCATCACCAAGCTACGACATCTGAACGGCTCCGACAAAAAAAAGCGGCGTTTTGAAATTATATATATAAGAAAAACATTAGGGCGCATAACAAAACTAGATAAGAGAAGAAAACTTGTTCGTAGAACAAAAAAAGGAAAAAATCAGAAGAAAACAAATTGGGGGAAAAGTAAACAGGACAGTTTGCACATATAAGTCGAAATTAATATGAAGAAACACTGACTCCAAACAAAACCCACACTAAACGTGTTTTCCGTGATGATTCGTCTCGGGTATGGAAAAAATGTTTCAAAAACAAAGGGACAAGGTCTGATTCATTCCAGACGAAGTCAACCTATAAAATTCAATTATATTCACTATGTCCAACAGGTTTAATGAAGATATGTTGAGAAGCAACATTTTCAATGACAACAGTGTAATTTGGACATGTTACAATATCCTATTCGTAACTTTGTTACTCCGGGGATGATAAAAAGTAGTGTTATATAAAATAACATTCGAAAAACGAGTTGACGGCCATCGACAAGCGAGGCAGGATTCTATTAAAAACTCGTTCAAGTAGATATCAATATTCATATTATCAATAATGTAATGGTTTTGGATGTGAATAGAGTGAAGATTTTCTTTTAAGATATGAAAGTTAAATACTTTATATTTTTGAGCATATGATATAATATATAAGTATTACACGAAAGGGGAAAACACAAAACGTTCAGAATCACAATAGGCTTTCTACAAAATATTCGATTTTTGTTAATAGTACCGTTAAAATAGAATATGTAGAACGATGTTTATATTACATGCATGTTCTACTTGAGTCTTCGACCCTCCTTTTTCTCCTGTAAACAAATTATTAAAGTCGGTGTCGTGAGTTGTTGAAAAGTTCTAAAACTCATAACTATAGCATTAGACGAAAGTACGACACAAAGTTTAATTAGAATAGAGCAACTTTTAATCAAAGCTCTTTTCTATCTTCAGTTCGTCATGGAACACTATCCAGGATGATGTCAGATAACATATAACAAAACAAAACCCTGCCGAATGCGAAATTAGGACTTAAAATCATAAAATCTAAATTTTACCATTTAATCGATAACGTAAGGAATAATAACCCCTGCCAGACATGATTGATTGCAGAAGTTAAACAAAATCTGGTGGACGTATGCAAAGCTTTAAAGGTCGTGATATAGAAAAATCGAACGAAAAAAAATAACAGCCCGGTTTACGAAAACTACTTACTTAAACAAATGATTAGGTAAGTCCACTTCATTTATTTACGAGGCTCCGCGTGTATCAACTAAAATCTTTACATTAGTCATCACTAGTCATAATATGTTGGGTATGTGCTTTCTGATTATAAGATAAATCTAGTGGAGATCTTCATCCGCAACAACGGTACAACTTGTTAATTTCATTTTTCCTCATTAAACGCCTGCACTATTAAGCCTGAATGACGGTGTTGATTCTAAACGGTCTTCTAATATCTTCTCCAAGATTAACACGGGTTTTGTATAGTAAATTCACACTGTTCATATAAATAATTACCTACAGAAGTAATAAGGTTAAGAAAATACAACACTGTATTATTCATTGGTGTTTTTTTTCAATTTATAAAAACTATTTCATATGATTTTTGTTATTGAAACGAGCTGTAATGGACAACAAT
This sequence comes from Mytilus edulis, assembly GCF_963676685.1. NCBI lineage: Eukaryota > Metazoa > Mollusca > Bivalvia > Mytilida > Mytilidae > Mytilus > Mytilus edulis. Next base: position 12,597,730 of record NC_092353.1, read on the forward strand.
TATATCTATTTTACGTAATATTATCGTACAATCAATTCGACCTTCCGACGTATAACATGTCTTATCTCTCCATGGACTTGAAAATGAAGGTAATATATATTGTCCTTATATTACTTTCTTATGTTGAGGAATATTTTTCTCTTCATTCGTCGAGAACATGTAAACGTAAGTTTGCTATATACTAGCATCAAACATTTCCTTGGGTTATTCAACGTATACAAAAACAAAGTGGTGTTACATGTATTAGGACACATCTATAACAATTATTTAAGGTGCACGATGGCAGATACACGACTACCTTTCCAGATGTTTAACTAAATAATAAGCATTGTAGTGCGGTGACAGAAGTGTAAAAAGTCGTCTAGATCGCGAGTTTAATCTCCCCAAATAACACACGGCTAAAAATGGTCTTAACTTAAAGACAAATATGTCTTCTTTAGTTTTTGCCCTGTCGTCAGAATTTCGTACGGTCACTTTTTTCTAAAAAGTCGTTTTAATGACTGGTAGTATATTGGAGAGTTTCAACCCCCCTTTTTCAAAATGAAAAAATGTGTATGTTTGCTTACATTTAATTAAATAGTTTTTCCTGAAGCTATTTCTATATGTCAAAATATTCCATTCAGTATTTTATTTTCTTCTAATCTATAAAATTTGCGAAGTTTAGACTATTTAAAATTGAGGTAATTTTAATTGCAAATTCAGACTCAAACTTTAGTTTCCTCTTCATAGTAGTAATAAAAATTATCCCATAATATTTTAAGCATATAATATTTAATAAAACTAATTAGTGATAAAAATTTCGGAACCAAAATATGAAAAAAACCCATAAGAAATCAATGGAAAAAGAATGGAGTAAAAATCTTCAATTTCAACACGGAACTCAATCACTTGCCTTCCGTCACATTTTGTGTATTAGTCAATAATTTGCTCTCAAATGATAAAAAATTACTACCTTTTTCGCTATTATATACACATATTTTCAATTAGAGTGCACTGATATATGCCACATACTTTGTTTGTATATATTTATATTCTATGTTTTTTCGTTATAAAACATCAAATATACTTTGTCAGAAAAATCTTATTGTAAAATCAAAATAATTGACGGATAGTTTCAGTAAATATTCCGTGATATGCCAAGTCGTTTGGAACTTGCTCCATTAAGTTCAAAGAAAAGACAAAAGTCGTTACATTTTATGCAGTGCATAATATGCCAAAAAAAAAAACCTTGATTGAAATTTTGTGTCAATTTACCAGTTTAGGGAAGTCGATTTTTGTATCTGCATTGCATAAAAGATTGGATGAGGTGAATATCAAGCTGTTTCATGCAATAGCTGTTAATTTGAAGAACTCCGTACAGGCAGTTTATCATCGTTCATGCCACAAAACATACACAAGTAAACATATTTGTTCCCCCTTTTAGAGCGAGGAAGCTTCTAGTCTAATATTTAATGACGACATACAATTATCTGACTGTTGTCCCTCTGTTTCGGATATTTGTACACGTTCTAGAATGCAGTCGTTCAACTGGAGCGCTTGTATATTTGTTGCAACAAAACATTTTAGAAAGATAAAAAATACTCAAGTTTGAATCAGATGAGCGTATTAAAAATGTTTTATCCGTGTCAGATAAAGTTAAAGTTGAAATAGTTTCCCGTCCATCTTTTAAACTTCAATCACTCTGTCATTTTGGTTGCATTACAAATTATTTGGTAAAAACGTAAAAAAAAAATAAAAATCCAAACCCGTGGAAGCAGATATCTCAATTAATGGTAATTCCTCATGACACCGTTACTCGATAAATATAGATCATTTCTTCGGCTGATTATAATTTAAAATACTTTACATGTAAAATGCAGTCTAAACTAATTTATTTCTATAGAAATTCAGTTGTCAAACAACTTCAACAAGTTCAAGGCAAATATAACAAAATATTTAGTAGCAAAATAACTATTTAAGATGCCATTTAAGCTTCTAGTCAATTGAAAACTGACCTCAAAATCTCAATGTCAACTGCAATAGACACAAATAACGGACAGATATTTTATTCCGCTGCAAGTTTACTTAGAAAAGACATCGAAACTCTAAAGAAGACTACCCAACTTTGGATGAATTGTCTCTTCCTTCTTAATTCAGCAAATGCTTTCGTATTTATAGCAATTCATTCTATGGTTACTCAATGAAAATGCATACAGACAAGACTATTCTCAGGAAATGGCACCAGAGAAATTGCGGAAATGCTAAGCAATTGTTGAGGCAATCGTTTTTGTTTTACTCCTTTTCATTTAGGATTGGCTTTACAAATGTACCATGAGTTTGGTTCAAAACACTTTGTTGAAACATTGAATGCCAATGGATTTTATGCTACTTAAAGTAAAGTGCGACGCTATCTTATATGTTGCCAACCATGAAATTGAGCGAATTCAAGATAGTGTGTACGTCTCGTATAATGTTTCCCCAGCATCTTTGCAGACAAGAATATGGATGTCATCACACCTTCCTAAATCCCCTTTTAGATCTCTTTTAAAATCTTGGATGAATTGATAGGGATGGTTTGAAGTTGGTGATTGTTTTAGGAACAAATGTCTTCGGACTTCCTACAATACCTTGTCTGTACATGTAAAGAAAAACTCAAAATAACGTGTTTGCTTTGAGCAGAACCTTTCATGTGCAGACCTGTGGCCATGAGTGAAATGTGCAGAAATATTAAATATCTTGTGACGGTTGATGAAAATGAAGATGATGGAGATAACGGTAAATTTGGTATAAAGCTTATTGCACTTTTACACACAGTTCCAGTCCCGAGGTTAGGGGAGTGTTGGCGTGCCCTTAAAAAGGTTAAACCCCGCCAATATCTGTATGTGTCTGTTTCAAGTCACGAGACGGTAATGCAGTGTTTGTCGTTTGTTTCTATATACTATATTTGTTTCTTTCTTTTTTATTTTGTACGGTAATCAGGTCGTTAGATTTTGTGTTTGTTTTACATTATTCATTTCGGGAATTGAAGACTATGCAGTATGAATTTTACTTATTGTTAAAGCCCGTACGAGACCTATAATTGTTTTATGTCTTATTTGGTCTCATTTGGAGAGTTGTCTCATTTGCAATCATATCACATCTTCTTTTTTTATATGGAATACTTTTGAAGTTTGGGGTACGTTGCAAGGGAAAAAAGGGGGAATATAGTTACAAAACCTATAATGTAATAGATAATAACCAGAGTTAAATACACAACAAAAGATAATACTATGGTAGCAGTAATAATTGTGTAAAAAACCCAAAAGCAACGAGTAGTCTATAAAAAAAACTGAAGTATCCGCAAATTCAATTTGAGGTCATATTTGACTGTAGTGTTCTATGGCTTTGGTTTGATGACTCACCCACTATGATAGTTTAAAAAATAATTTTAAAGTATTGTCCTGCATGACACTTGATTTTTACCTGAAATTGATATTTTTCATAAGGTTAAGGTGCTCTAAACATTTTATAGGTTGAAAACTTGATTTTTGAAGTTTTGTTTATAAAACGTCGTTTTAGGATTTTTTTTGATAAAAAAATCTCAATGATGAAGGTTTATGTACAAAAACAAACATTACTAAAACCGAAACAGTATCATTTGTATATAAATACAGTTTAGAAATAGAAAAAAAATGTCAAAATTGAAACCCTCCCAAACTTTCACAGATTTTTAAATATGACATTTGACCTCAATTAAAAAAAAATGTGACCATATTAAGTCCTGACGACAGGCATATTATTATAGTACACGATTTCCTCTTTCCAATGATATATTATGTAGGTGTATGTTCGGTGGGGAGATTAAATTCCAAAAAATCTGCCCTCAGTCACCGCACTATTGTTAGTAAACTATAAGGTAGCTTTTAGTCTTTGTTGCTTCAAGCCAAACAAACTCATGCAACTGTAAGCAAAATTTTAAGATCGCAACACCCAATTAATTCATTCGTTAAATTTATGGATAATTCTGCCTAAACAATTATTCGAAGGACGAATTTTGAATTGTTTTCCTGAATGATTAATATTACCAGAAAACAGTATTTATACATGTACATGTCTATGATAGAATCATTAATTATGTTAAAGTTTCCATGGAAGATATATGATAATGACATCATGTACTGAAACAGTTTTGATTTTCTGTTTGACCTTGACTGTTATGTATCTTTAATTTGTATTGTTAATCACTTAGAATTCATACTTGAACATTTTCGTGTTTTTTTTTTAAAGTTTTGTTTACACTGTTGTTTGTGCAAATTCATTTTTTCAGACTGTTCGATATCTTTCACCTCTTTTGTAACACTGTGGAGACAGATGCACACACATTTTGACTATTTTTATTTACTACAATACAAACACATTTTTCAAAAAATTGTTTTGAGGGCATTTATGGTTGAATATTTATCAACAAGTCCTAAAAAGACGTAGAATTGTCTAAAGTATGTTTGTTTATTTGGTAATAGTTTTGTCCTCAGGTGTTTTTGTTTTCTCTTGATATGAACACATACAATAAATTTTTATAATTTAATTTGGTTGAATATATAGCGAATTTCTGAACAGGAAATAATATTTTGTGTTTATCTTGAGAAAAAATAGAAATGATCCACAAAACAATATATAACCAAAAAACCAAATAAACCTGTGACAATTCTGCTTCTCTTGGTACCAAGTTGATTAAAATCAAACCAAAAATGACCCCAAAATCTTTTTTTGAAAAAAGTAGTTTTATATACAATATATAGGAAAAAAACTCAAGGGACGAATACTTTTGGCCACACTTTTTTTGCGTTTAGGTCACGCATCGTTGTAAATATAACGCAATTTGATGAGACTGTCGTTCAAAGTGAGAGGTTTAGCGCTATAAAACCATGTTTAATCCACCATTTTCTACATTTGAAAATACCTGTACCAAGTCAGGAATATGACAGTTGTTGTCCCTTCGTTTTTGTTGGGTTTTGTCATTCGATTTTGCCATGTGATTAGTGACATTCAGATTTAATTTTCCTCGGAGGTCAGTATTTTTGTTCTTTAAGGTAATCGCTTCTGATGTAAAATACAAGCATATTAATAGATCAAATGAATAATCTAAATACTGACCAGAGCACCTGATGAGGATGAACGGCCTTTGTCCGGGTGTAACCTAAATTGATATCCGAAACAATATGCGGAATAAAAACAATAAATCCAGCACAAAAGAAAGAATACTTAAATAATTAAATGACACCAATACACTTAGGAACAAACTACGAGTGTCAAAATTAAGCCCTAGTTGCAAATTATAATGATCAAAACTGCAAAATGTCTTCCAAAAAACAACACCCCAAAGACATTATAGAAATGCGTTATTACTCCTTGGATTGGTTTAGACACGTGTAATAATTCAATTATAGAGAAAAACGGGGACCAGCTTCTATATCTTGCTTACAACTTATTATTGTATTTTAACGTTTCTTATGTCAATATGTACATTTCAGCATGTCGCTCACTCTGCTGTTTACATGGGTTTTGTTACCAGGATATCCATACAATGAAACACAAGTGTGCGTGTTATCGTGGTTTCACTGGTGAAAATTGTGATACAGGTAGGTTAGATACATTTGGTATTCCGAAACATGAACGACTTCTACCTAGCGGAAAAGGTGTCTGATATGTATAAGATATAAATATTGCAATTTCGTAAGATTAACGTTCTACTATGAATTTATAATAAAAAGGAAAAAAAGGAAATATTGGATTTAAATCAATATGACTTCAATCGTTAAAAAAAAACCAAAGTCGTGTTTATCGATATAGGAAGATGTAGTTCGGGTGCAAATAAGACAAATCACCATTCAAGTAACGATTCATTAAAGTTAACCATTATAGGTCAAGGTACGGCCTTCAACACGGAGTACTTGCAGCCGTCAAATGAATATCTCAATCTTCTAGAATCTTAAACTAATCAACAAGAATAACTTAATTGATACCATGCCCTTATTCGTGTTTTTTTTTTCTATGAACGAAACAACCAACATAAAAGCATATTTAATACTTCATCAGTATGATTTACTTGTGTCGCATATCTTTTGTATATTAAAGTTAAAGAAATATGTTGGAAAAAAGTTGTTTGTTTTGACTAGTAAAGAATGATAATAGAACAATGATAATGAAAAATAATCATAGTGTATTAAATAATACATTTCTATAGAACGCTGGCTTACTGCTGGAACATGATTGACATAGATTGTGTCTTTTAACTTATAGAAACTATAACTTACTAAGTTTGAGTTCTAAAATGGGGTTTATGACTGAGATAGATTGCACACTGATGATGAAATAAATATAGAAAGATGTGGTATGAGTTTAATGAGACAACTCTTCATCCAAGTCACAACTTTATGAAGGTAAACCATTATGAGTCAAGGTAAGGTCTTCAATACGGAGCCTTGGCTCAAACCAAACACCAAGCTATAAATGGCCACAAAATAATTACTAGTGTTAATCCATTCAAACAAGAAAACCATCGGTCTAAGATATATAATAAGAAAAAAGCAACGAGAAACAATTATGAACCGCATCAACAAACGACTGAACATCAGATTCCTGTCTTAGGACAGGTACAAACAATAGCAGCGGGTTTAAACATTTTATTGATAGTAAAACCCGTATCTGTAACAATAGTAAAACATCATAACATAGAAAGATGTTTATTTCACCAGACATATTTTTATTTAAAAAGGTATCTACTCAAAATTAAGTAATTTTACTTGCTTAACAGAACCACAAGTTTCCAGTACTACAACAAGTACCATTTCTCCAAACTCTGGAACAACATGTGCTGACAGTCAATATGTCAAATGTACTAACCAACATGTATGTGCTGATGTCATCCTAAGAACCAGGTGTCCTTTATCTTGTGGATTATGTGGTAAGTAGGTGAACAATGCTTTTTGTTTTGACAAGAACGTTTACCTTGACTTTACTCTTAGTTGTTTACTATGCCAATGACATAAGTTATTCTGACTATAGCATTGTACATATTTATTATAAAGTAATCTGAATTTGATGTTATTTCATTGCTTTCTATATAGAAGATATCCTTTTCTTAAATATACCATTTTCTGCGAATAAGTGCTCTACAAATTAAAAGTATACAAATAATCTAAAATTATATATGTTTTGTATTGAATTTATCAACTTATAAAAAGTACAATCACAAAAAAAGATTACGACATTAATATTATTAAGTCGTACCTCTTAATGAAAGTTTCAGTACAGAAAAAGTGGAATTAAAATGTGCATTAACAATTAAAGACATACACAATTTGTACATAAATCATAGAATAAGTGTATTACAATTAGCGGTTCTTAAAGTGAGGAAAATAATCAGTATTTTGACAAATAATTATAATGATGCTTTGGCTCAACCGATTTGCAAATTCTAATAAAATTGAGAATGGAAATGGGGAATGTGCCAAAGAGACAACAACCCGACCATAGAAAAAAACAACAGCAGAGGGTCACCAACAGGTCTTCAATGTAGCGAGAAATTCCCACACCCGGAGGCGTCCTTCAACTGGCCCCTAAACAAATATATACTCGTTCAGTGATAATGAACGCCATACTAATTTCCAAATTGTACACAAGAAACTAAAATTAAAATAATACAAGACTAACAAAGGCCAGAGGCTCCTGACTTGGGACAGGCACAGAAATGCGGCGGGGTTAAACATGTTTGTGAGATCTCAACCTTCCCCTTATACCTCTAGCCAATGTAGAAAAGTAAACCTTCAATTGATAAATTGTGATCTAGCACAAGCGATACGATTTCAAAATACACATCAAAACTAAAAGAAATAAAGAAGAACAACATTCAATCCTACCCAGTGTTAATATGTAGTATCGAAACATGATTGGTAAATTAAATCATACTAAAACATTACAGCTATTTTACTTGATGAATATAATTTATATAGAAAATTTTATAAATTAATCTTTGCATTATCTTTATATGTTATTCATACTGTTGTTACTGTAGTAAAGTGTCAAATTGTGTCATTTGCCTTTACATTAAGAATAAAACGGATCTTTTACATGTAGTTCGTCAGGAACTATGATACTACTATAAACAAATAACCAATAATTTTTTTTTCCAGGAACCAAACCAACTGCTGCATGGATACATATAATTGGGAAATGATCTGCTAGATGCGTTTGCCTAAAAAATCATAATAAATGATAAAAACTATTGCTTAAATTTAACACATTTTGATCTATGTTATGCTATTTCAATTATAATCATATCTTTTCTTCTGTAAAGATGTCACTTCTCATATTCTTTTAACCTGACATTACAGTACTTGCAACCTTAGGCGTTACTGTTTGACGTGAACTTGACTGATCGGTGAATGATCGGTGACGGATGTTTGACTGATCGATGAGTGATCGGTGATCGGTGACCCATAGGATCCGTCAGATAAGTCAAATAACCTATGTGAGAGTAACCCTGACAACTGTCACCGATCGATCAGTAAATCAAATTTATGCACGGATCGGACGGATACGTATATATTTAAAATTCTTATGTAAACCGAACTCCACAGTGTTTACAATCAATGAACGCGGACCTCTACGAAGACACCTTAATTTACACGTTATAAGTTTTGATAAAATTAGTTGCAATACAAAAGTAAAAATAGTTTAACAGAATAAGATGCTTAGAGCGTTAAATTGTTTGTGTTGATTAATATTTTTGTATTAAATATTATAAACTTCATAGAGATATATTAACTCTATACTCTGTTAAGATGAACTTATTTCTACGAAATGGTTATTGTTGACCGCCATTGGATTTTTGAACTTTTAATAGTTTCGAATAGGTTGTTTTTTCATGAAATTAAAAGAATGTCAAAGAAATGATATTAAAAGTTTGTTTCCATTGTTTAGAATTACCAAAATTAATATTCTTTTTATCAAATATTGTACGATTTTATTTGCAATCAGTTATTTTTACCATCTTGAGACAAGTCTTCTAATTAGAATTCAGATATAATGAGAATTAAAATACTTAAACTTTTATTTTTGTGGAATAAGAATGCAGTTATTGATTTATTTTGATGCAAATTATTAACCATCTTATGATTTAAGTACTTTTTGTACATCAGGATTGGCTGTTCCTCATAAAACATGCCTACTTTAAGGAAAAAGATATTAAATTTTCGTTCGCGTTACCTAAAATGCAAATATTTCTTCATTTTTAATACTGAAAATTATTGACCGCCATTGGATTTTGTACTTTTTATAGTTTAGAATAGTTTTTTTGTTCATAAATTTAAAAGAATGTCAGAGAAATCATACTAAAATTTTGTTCGCATTGTTTAAAATAATCAAAATTATTCTTCTTTTTATCAAAAATGATACTATTTTATTTGAAATCAATTATTTTTACCATCTTGAGACAAGTCTTCTAATCAGAATTCAGATCAAATGATAATTAAAATACTTAAACTTTTATTTTTGTGGAATAAGAATGTAGTTATTGATTTATTTTGATGCATATTATTAACTGTCATATGATTTCAGTACTTTTTGTACATAATGATTGGCTGTTCTTCATAACATAATCTTACTTTAAGGAAAAAGATATTAAATTTTTGTACGCATTGCCTAAAATGCAAATATTTCTTCATTTTACTGAAAATTATTGACCGCCATTGGATTTTTGTACTTTTTATAGTTTAGAATAGTTTTTTTTCATAAAATTATAAGATTGGCAGAGAAATCATATTGAAATTTTATTCGCATTGTTAAAAATAACCAAAATTATTCTTCTTTTTATTAAAAATGATACTATTTTATTTGAAATCAGTTATTTTTAACATCTAGAGACAAGTCGTCTTATCAGAATTGAGATATAATGAGAATTAAAATACTTAAACTTTTATTTTTGTGGAATAAGAATGCAGTTATTGATTTATTTTGATACAAATTATTAACCGTCATATGATTTCAGTACTTTTTGTACATCATGATTGGCTGTTCTTCATAGAATAATCTAACTTTCAGAAAAAAGATATAACATTTTTGTACGCGTTGCCTAAAATGCAAATATTTCTTCATTTTACTGAAAATTATTGACCGCCATTGGATTTTTGTACTTTTTATAGTTTAGAATAGTTTTTTTTCATAAAATTATAAGAATGGCAGAGAAATCATATTGAAATTTTATTCGCATTGTTAAAAATAACCAAAATTATTCTTCTTTTTATTTAAAAATGATACTATTTTATTTGAAATCAGTTATTTTTACCATCTAGAGACAAGTCTTTTAATCAGAATTGAGATATAATGAGAATTAAAATACTTAAACTTTTATTTTTGTGGAATACGAATGCAGTTATTGATTTATTTTGATACAAATTATTAACCGTCATATGATTTCAGTACTTTTTGTACATCAGGATTGGCTGTTCTTCATAAAATATGCTTACTTTTAGGAAAAAGATATAACATTTTTGTACGCGTTGCCTAAAATGCAAATATTTCTTCATTTTACTGGAAATTATTGACCGCCATTGGATTTTTGTACTTTTTATAATTGAGAATAGTTTTTTTTCATAAAATTATAAGAATGGCAGAGAAATCATATTGAAATTTTATTCGCATTGTTAAAAATAACCAAAATTATTCTTCTTTTTATCAAAAATGATACTATTTTATTTGAAATCAGTTATTTTTACCATCTAGAGACAAGTCTTTTAATCAGAATTGACATATAATGAGAATTAAAATACTTAAACTTTTATTTTTGTGGAATAAGAATGCAGTTATTGATTTATTTTGATACAAATTATTAACCGTCATATGATTTCAGTACTTCTGGTACATCATGATTGGCTGTTCTTCATAGAATAATCTAACTTTCAGGAAAAAGATATAAAATTTTTGTACGCGATGCCTAAAATGCAAATATTTCTTCATTTTACTGAAAATTATTGACCGCCATTGGATTTTTGTACTTTTTATGTTTAAGAAAAGTTTTTTTTCATAAATTAAAAGAATATCAGAAAAATCATACTAAAATTTTGTTCGCATTGTTTAAAATAATCAAAATTATTCTTCTTTTTATTAAAAATGATACTATTTTATTTAAAATCAGTTATTTTTACCATCTTGAGACAAGTCTTCTAATCAGAATTGAGATATAATGAGAATTAAAATACTTAAACTTTTATTTTTGTGGAATAAGAATGTAGTTATTGATTTATTTTGATACAAATTATTAACCGTCATATGATTTCAGTACTTTTTGTACATCAGGATTGGCTGTTCTTCATAAAATATGCTTACTTTTAGGAAAAAGATATAAAATTTTTGTACGCGTTTCCTAAAATGCAAATATTGTTTCATTTTACTGAAAATTATTGACCCCCATTGGATTTTTATACTTTTTATAGTTGAGAATAGTTTTTTTTCATAAAATTAAAATAATATCAGAAAAATCATACTAAAATTTTGTTCGAATTGTTTAAGATAATCAAAATTATTCTTCTTTTTATAAAAAATGATACTATTTTATTTGAAATCAGTTATTTTTACCATTTTGAGACAAGTCTTCTAATCAAAATCGAGATATAATGAGAATTAAAATACTTAAACTTTAATTTTTGTGGAATAAAAATGTAGTTATTGATTTATTTTTATACAGATTATTAACCGTCATATGATTTCAGTACTTTTTGTACATCAGGATTGGCTGTTCTTCATAAAATATGCTTACTTTTAGGAAAAAGATATAACATTTTTGTACGCGTTGCCTAAAATGCAAATATTTCTTCATTTTACTGAAAATTATTGACTGCATTGGATTTTTGTACTTTTTATAGTTGAGAATAGTTTTTTTTCATAAATTTAAAATTATATCAGAAAAATCATACTAAAATTTTGTTTGCATTGTTTAAAATAATCAAAATTATTCTTCTTTTTATCAAATATGATACTATTTTATTTGAAATCAGTTATTTTTACCATCTTGAGACAAGTCTTCTAATCAGAATTGAGATATAATGAGTATTAAAATACTTAAACTTTTGTTTTTGTGGAATAAGAATGTAGTTATAGATTTATTTTGATACAAACAATCACCGTCACATGATTTCAGTACTTTTTGTACATCATGATTGGCTGTTCTTCATAAAACATGCTTACTCCATGGAAAAAGATATTAAAGTTTTGTACGCGTTGCCTAAAATGCAAATATTTCTTCATTTTACTGAAAATTATTGACCGCCATTGGAATTTTGTACTTTTTATTGTTTAGAATAGTTTTTTTTTTATAAAATTGAAAGAATATCAGAAAAATTATACTAAAATTTTGTTCGCATTGTTTAAAATAATCAAAATTATTCTCCTTTTTATCAAAAATGATACTATTTTATTTGAAATCAGTTATTTTTACCATTTTGAGACAAGTCTCCTAATCAGAATTCAGATCAAATGAGAATTAAAATACTTAAACTTTTATTTTTGTGGAATAAGAATGTAGTTATTGATTTATTTTGATGCATATTATTAACTGTCATATGATTTCAGTACTTTTTGTACATAATGATTGGCTGTTCTTCATAACATAATCTTACTTTAAGGAAAAAGATATTAAATTTTTGTACGCGTTTCCTAAAATGCAAATATTGTTTTATTTTACTGAAAATTATTGACCGTCATTGTATTTTTTTTCTTTTTATAGTTGAGAATAGTTTTTTTTCATAAAATTAAAATAATATTAGAAAAATCATACTAAAATTTTGTTCGCATTGATTAAAATAATAAAAATTATTCTTCTTTTTATCAAAAATGATACTATTTTTTTTTAAATCAGTTATTTTTACCATCTTGAGACAAGTCTTCTAGTTAGAATTGAGATATAATGAGAATTAAAATACTTAAACTTTTATTTTTGTGGAATAAGAATGCAGTTATTGATTTATTTTCATACAAATTATTAACCGTCATATGATTTTAGTACTTTTTGTACATCAGGATTGGCTGTTCTTCATAAAACATGCTTACTTTAATGAAAAAGATATTAAATTTTTGTATGCGTTACCTAAAATGTAAATATTTCTTCATTTTACTGAAAATTATTGACCGCCATTGGATTTTGTACTTTTTATAGTTTGAAATAGTTTTTTTGTTCATAAAATTAAGGGAATGTCAGAGAAATCATACTAAAATTTTATTCGCATTGTTTAAAATAACCAAAATTATTCTTCTTTTTATTAAAGATGATACTATTTTATTTGAAATCAGTTATTTTACCATCTTGAGACAAGTCTTCTAATTAGAATTGAGATGTAATGAGACTTAAAATACTTAAAATAAATGATTGCATTACTTTTTGGCCATCAGGATTGGTTGTTCTTCATAAATTATGTTTACTTTAAGGAAAGAGATATTATTTTTTTGTACGTGTTGGCAAAAATGCAAATATTTCTTCTCATATTGGAAAATATTGTAATTTCAATTGCAATCAGTTGTTATAAATGATTTTCATATGTTTTTTGTAGAAAATGTGAATTATTGAAGAATAAATCTGCTTATTTGTTTCTTTTTAAGGAATATATTTATGTTTACCAACATTGGATTTTTGTACCTTTTATTGTTTAGGAGGAGTTATCTTTTTTATTAACAAAAGACTATCAGAAAAATATAATGTTATGTTGTTTGCATTGTTTAAAATTATTTCTATTTCTTGTTAAAAAATACAGCAGTTATTTTTGTAATTTGTTATTTTAAATGCTTCAATTGTGACGAGAATATAGACAGTCCGTGATTATGATAAGTGTTTTTTAAGAATTTTATGATGAGAAGGATACAAACATTTAAAATATTGAAAAAAAATAGACTACATTCTTCAATAACTGATTCTTTCATTTTGTTTTTCCCGAGAATGTTTGGAAAATAATGAAATAAAAATCGCGATGTAGACACCGTTATAAAACTGGGTCCGTAGAAATACTTCTTAGTGCACTAAGGAGAAAGTTTTTGCACTAAGGACACTAAAACAATACGCTAGGACCACAAAGAACATGGATATAAGAAGATATAAGTATATAACTCCTAATTTTAAAGTTTGGTATTAATAGCTTTTGTAGTTTTGAAGTTAAATGACTTTTCAATGATCTTTTATCAGCGCGTGCCATTCGACACGTGACCAACGGCTTATTGCAAGTTCCCAATCATCATGTCCAATCAACCTTATCGAATAAACAATTATCTTTTGATCGTTACTAATTGATTAGTTAATGGTAGTTTTTGAATAAACCTAACGGTGTCTCTGGCGTGGTATAATTTCAAATGATGAAAGAAAAATTAAAAATTGAATTTTGTGTTTACTTTGCCTTTGTTTTATTTTGTTTTAAAGGAAATTGTTAAATAAACCTCTTTTGTTTTTTTTTAAAGAAGCCAATTTTGAGATACAAATTGAGAAAAAAAAATGATCCGATCGAAACGATACCACGATAAGAAACAGTCTAATCTAGGTTCAAGTAACGTACCGGACCAGGTTTGGGCAGCCTTGGCAATGGTCAATAAGCATGAATTTGTAGCAGAAGTTGTTTATACACGTGGAAATAACATGCCGCCGTCTATAATATGCTACAGTCAAATGCAAATGGAAGACATGAAACTGCATTGCGAAAACGATCCCGATTCCATACTTGGCATTGATAGAACATTTAACCTAGGTCCTACATATGTAACAAACTTTGTGTACAAAAACAAGAAGGTTGTAAAAAAATCATCACGTGATCATCCTATATTTGTTGGTCCGGTATTTTTTCACTGGGACGCCTCATATTATATTTACCACTCATTTCTGTCACATGTGAAAGCACGTCTCGACGCCGATGTAAAATATATTGACATACGTATAGGCTCAGACGACGAGGGTGGTATCACTAAAGCCATTGATAAAGTTTTCAACACTTCAGAAAGACTCTTGTGTACAAAACACATGAAAGACAATGTTACCGACCATATGAAAAATAAATTGCCCTTAACAAAAGAAGAACGATCACATATTATGTCGGACTTGTTTGGTGATGATGGTATCGTGACATCAAATGACACTATTGATTTTAATTTGAAATCCGAAAACCTGTGCAATAAATACCCCATCATCACAGATTATTACACAAAGAGACTGAAAAACAGACTCTTTCACCACGTAAATAGACCGCTAAAAAACTCTTCAAATCCAGACCGATTGTGGACAAACTTATAGCTATAAAAAAAGAACTTATTAGCTCTGAGGTATATGAACTTGCACCCCCAGACAAAACAGAAATGGTCTGGGCAAAAGTAGACATTGTTGGTTCAAAAACATTGTACTTAAGCTCTTTCTATAACCCAAAAACATCTGATGAAACTAGTCTCAAAAATTTTGACTTCATGATAAGAAAAGCCACACAAATAAAAAATTCTACAGTTATCATAGGGGGAGACTTTAATCTCCCAGGTTGGGATTGGAACAACAAATCATTAAAACCGAACACTTCTTACCCACACCTTCATTACTTCTTTGGCAACTCACTTGACGACACATGTCTCACACAAATTGTTGATGTCCCTACACGTAAAGACAATATTCTTGATCTGATAATTACAAACTTACCAAACCAAGTACAGCGTGTTGAAGTTATCCCCGGCCTATCTGATCATGATATTGTGTTTGCAGAATTTGCAATAGCTCCATCAAAACTTAAACAAAAGCCAAGAATAATTCCATTATACAAAAAAGCAAACTGGGGCACAATTAAACAAGAAATTAACACCTTATATAAACATCTCTCTGAAAATCAGCAACATCTTTGTGTAAATGAAATGTGGAACTGTTTTAAAACAACAATAACAAAAGCAGTGAAAGATCACATCCCACATAAAACAGCAAAAACAAAGGACGGTCACCCATGGGTCACAATGGAAACAAAACGGCTCATTAGAAAAAGAGATAGACTCTATAAAAAATCAAAAAAATCTGGTAATACATCAATTGCTAAAAAATACAAAGAGGTTAAACACCAGGTGCAAAAAAGTATACGAAAATCATACTGGGAATACATTGAAAGCATCATATTACCACCACAAGATGAAACAAATTATGGCACTATGAAAAAATTTTGGACCTACATTAAACATAAAAAAACTGATTATAGTGGAATTACTGAAATCAAACAAGATGGCAAACTCCTAACTGAAAACTGAAAACTACAAAAAGCTGGGGCACTTAATGCACAATTCCAGTCTGTATTCACACCAGCATCTAATATTTCTCATACAGAATTTGTCAAACAGTGTAATATGCCACAGAATACTCCTTTTCCACCCATATCAAAATTAATAATTAAAACAGAAGGTATACAAAAACTCTTACATAACTTAAATCCGAACAAAGCAGCAGGACCCGATGAAATTAAACCAAGATTTTTAAAAGAACTTTCACATGAAATTGCACCCATACTTACTATTATCTTTGAGAAGTCAATTAAAACAGGCGTTGTTCCAGATGACTGGAAAACTGCCCATGTCTCTCCTGTATACAAAAAAGGCCAAAAATATAACCCTGAAAACTACCGTCCTATATCACTTACATGTATTTGTTGCAAACTTTTAGAACATATTGTAGTTAAACACATCATGAACCATGCAGATAATCACAACATTTTATATCCCCTTCAGCATGGATTTCGCAGAGGTCGATCCTGCGAAACACAACTACTAGAATTTATAGACGATGTCTCACTAAACATGGAAAACGGTAAACAAACAGATATTTACGTCATGGATTTTTCTAAAGCATTCGATAAGGTTTCACATTCTTTTTTAACTAATAAGCTTCATCATTACGGATTACAAGGGGAATTAAATTACTGGATACAAAATTTTCTTAGCAATCGCAAACAGGCAGTAGTTCTTGAGGGGGAAAAATCTGAGTATGTTGCAGTTGAGTCAGGGGTTCCACAGGGGTCAGTTCTTGGACCAAGTCTCTTCTTGTACTATATAAATGACATTCCAACTGGTCTAACATCTACAGTACGTTTATTTGCAGACGACACAATAGTTTATTTGGCAATAAAATCAAACTCCGATGCATTAACATTACAAAAAGATCTAGACAAACTGGCATCGTGGGAAACTACTTGGAAAATGGCATTCCACCCAGATAAGTGTAATGTAATTTCAGTCACCAGAAATAAAAAACCAATCACATTTAACTACACATTACACAATCATTCATTAGAACATGTAACAACAGCAAAATATCTGGGGGTCACCATCAGTTCCAACCTTAAATGGGATGTGCATATTAACAACATATGCAAGAAAGCTAATAGCACACTAGGCTTTCTTAGGAGGAACCTGAACATAAGTTCAACATCCATTAAAGAGCAAGCATATAAGTCCCTAGTAAGACCATCACTAGAGTATGCTTGCTCTGTTTGGGATCCATACTTACAACAAGACATAGATAGCATTGAAAAAGTTCAAAGGAGGGCTGCACGTTTTGTTACCAACAAATACAGAAACACCTCAAGCGTTGGTAACATGTTACAACATCTTGAATGGCGCAGTCTCTCTGACAGAAGAAAAGACTCCAGATTGGTAATGCTTTACAAAATTGAACACGAAAAGGTTGCAATTCCTAAAAATAATAAATTAATTCCTCAAAAAAGACAAACAAGACATTCTAATTCAAACAGCTTCCAAATTCCATCCTGCAAAACACAGTACAGAAAAGAATCATATTTTCCAAGAACTATTACCGACTGGAACAAACTACCAGATAACATTGTAAATTGCACTTCAGTAGACTCTTTCAAATCTTCAATCTCAAAGCATCAATATTAATTACAACATCTTACTTTATTATACAAAACATTTTATATTTTTAATTTTTCATATTTTTTTAAAAACTTGTACATTTTTTTCAATCTATGTCTTGTTGTAAGTTTCCTCCTGTGACATAATCTTCAATTTGTTGAAGGCGGTCACTATATGGTAGAAGAAGTAGAACAACAATTGTGAAAGCATGAACCACAGATTTAAAATTGCAACAGACTGGAAGCCGCAGATTCTGCCAGAATTACTGACCAAGATATTCGACATAACAAAACTTCATTTTATTGACATAAGGCGATCGATATATGGTCAAGGAAACTACGAACTATCCGAATTGTTTCAAAAATTCTACACTTCTCCTTATATATGGGGCACAAAAACTCCCGAAGAAAAAGATAAACTGTACAAAAAGGTACTAGCGCACAAGACCTTAACAGACAAAATGATTTTCTCATCAAATGGGAAACTCGTCATTCCCAATGTGAAGCGTCTAGCTCGTAAGCCAGGTCAACGACATAGACCAAAAAGTGCAGCTGCAAGAACAATGCCGCGGTTTGCCAAATGATTGTACTTGACTGTTACATAGTGTATCTATATATGTAAATATGTATATCAATATAAATTAATTTAAAAACTATGTTATAAACTGTTATATTTTTTAAATGTCATGAAGTGTTATGTTTTAAAAATGTCATAAACTGTTATATTTTAAAAATGTCATAAACTGTTATATTTTAAAAATGTAATAAACTGTTATATTTTGAATTATTTGTTTTCTTATGTGTTTGTTAACAAAAATATACATGTTTTAACTTTTTTTAAATATCCGTATATATAAATTTACTAGATATCAACAAAAAATCAACTTTAAAAACAAGCAAAAAAAATTAAAATCAAAAATCAAATAATAAAAGTAGAAAATACGCTATTACATAGAAGTGAAAAATAAAACAGACAGAAATACAAAATAAACACGACAGTAACAACAAACACAGAACACCAAATACCGTATACATGTTTAATCAGTTTATAAGTGGATTATAAACGGGTCAAGGTTGAGTGAACATGAATTTCTATCGATTACACAGGTGACAATCAACTGATTGAGGCGCGTGTCGATAAAACATTAAATAACTTTCTAATTACAAAAGTTATGATTATGAAATTTGAAATTATGAAGTTTTTCAAAGTATATTTCTATATGCCATGTCCTTTGTGGCCGTTGTATCATTCCATCAGGTCCTTAGTGCACATTTTTGTTCTTAGTGCACTAAGGAGGTCCTTTGCGGTATTTCTACGCACCGTATAAAACTCGCCGGTTTTGAAAATATATAACCTAAATAAAACGAAAAAGACCATTCTTTAATGATGATATTTTAATTTAGGTTATATCTGTACATTTGTTTCCATTTCAATTCATAAAACTTTGCTAAATAATTAATAAACAAAATGTATCATTGAACGTTCGATTTTCAAGAGTCGCCATTTTAATTAGATTAAACGGAACTAAGATTCCGTAATTTGTATTAGTTTATCATGTGACGTATTAAAGTTCAATCCGTCATCAAGGTCGATCGGTACTATCCGTCCGATCAGTCCGATCAGTCAATTACTTTTACAATAAGTCTGACGGATTGCTGACGTGAGTTTGACGCGAACTTGACTGATCGGTGACTGATCGATGACCGCTGACTGATCGCTGAAATAGTAACGCCTAAGGTTGCAAGTACTGTACCACCAACAAGTTAAATGAAAGGAAAAGACGACTAAAGCATAAAAACCTTATCATCTTGTGCATTGATTGAAATTAAAATTTGAGAAAATGGATTCAACAAAACAAACGCAAAATATACTATAGTGATATCTAAACTTATCCGTCAATAACAAACTGAAAGCATCGTGCCAATAACAGAAAAACGATACAAAATAATGCAAAATACCAGATATAAAAAAAACAAAAACAAGCACGAACTCCACCAAACATTAAGATATAATTCAGTCATATTATTTAGTATCATAGGGATATCAAGCAGTAATATTTACGTTTTTAATACAATTGAAAATAGCTCTTATCACCGACAAACTATGTTAATGGCATTGAAAAAAGATGCTGGTCAAATAACATAAACAGAGCATAGTAAACCTTTTTGACATATACACTATCACATGATTTTGAAAGTATCTATTACATGAGAAAGAAAGAAAAAAAAACCACAACTTTATAAATCAATGTCATGCATTCAAAGCACTTATTAATCTAGATTTGCCTTCATCGATAGAGCTCAAAACAGAATAACTGAAAGAAAATGATGTATAAAAACCGAATCAAAAGATTTACATGTATGCTTAAAATGGAATAGAAAATAAAAGCCAAACAGATCTATTTAGAAATAGAAATGATTTTGTCAACTTCATGACCACAATATTTCCCTCCCCTTTTCAATGGGGATCAGAAAACATAACCTCCTTCCCCCTTATTTTTATATGAGTTAAATGGTCGTTTCGTAGCACAATTGATTGAAACATTTGAGAATTCCCTTAAAAATTTACTTTTTTCGACACTTTTCCACTACGTCCAGGAGAGTTTGTAGTTCTGAATCGATAAAAGTTGGATTTCTAGCTAATATCTATTTTAACATATTTGTTGTGCAGGAATACAATAATTGAACTACGTCGTATATATAAAGGCAACAGTAGTATACCGCTGTTCAAAACTCATAAATCTATTGACAAAAAAACGCATTAAATATAAGAGGAGAACAACGACACAACATTAAGATGTAACACACACAGCAACGGACTAAGCATTAGACAAAATCCGATCAGAATAACCAATATAACATCAAAACCAAATACATGAATTTGGTATTCGCCTCTGATCTGTTTAAAGTATGAAACCATGACACTTCGAATAAAACACACTCACACATATAATGATTATTACCGATTTATTGTTTTGTTGTACCTATTTAAAATATTACATCCCAGTTCCTTTGTTCTACCAGGGGTGTTGTGATTTGGATCACCCCTACCAGATCCTTCTAGTTGGACTGTCCTTGCCCTGCATGCTTTCCGGTTTTCTGTAATTTATTGAAGGAAATGCTAAATCCACAATAAAACTTAGAAATATTTAGAAAAAATGTATAATTGAGTGTTATGAGTATCAAATGAAAGGTGAAGAGCTGGTGATCCTTGTAGAACAGATTTTGACTGTTATTGTAACATGTGTAAATAATACAAACATGTATGAATGCAATTTAAAATTAAGGGAATATATATTGGCTGCTTCCCAAGATATGAAGAACCAGTTTTATTGTACTTAAAGTTCAGTTAACCAGCACACTTTGATGTAAAAATAACGGTATATCGATCCACCCCCCATACATACCTAAAGTGAACATTAAGGAGGAAAGGAATCGAAGTGTGGGGAAGAAATGGAAGGTGAATATTGATTTAATGGTTGGTGTTTAACGCCATGTTTTACGCTATTGCGATTTTCTTATTAGTCAAACTGTTATGGGCATAGTACACCGGGGTGCGAGGAGTGAACTACTGACCTTCAATAGGAAATTATAAGATCAACATAGCAACTGAAATAGAGACAAGGAACGGTGACAGAGGATTGTTTTGTTATTCGGAATGTGAATTTTGCAATCCTTGAAGAGTTGGTTTGACATATTGTGTTATATTTCAATGTAATATTTTAGTCAGTACTTATTCTATTTATGAACTTTAGCTCATAGGTTGCTCAACACAAAAGCAAAATGTAAAATCACACAAATACTGAACTACAAGGAAAATTCAAAACGGAAAGTTCCTAATCAATTTTCAAAATCAAATGATAAAAAGCATCAAAGGAATGAACAACAATTGTGATATTCCTGACTTTGTACATGAATTTTCAAATGTAGAAAATGGTGAAAAGAATGAATAATTAGAGACAACTACAAGTTGAATTTAAGTTTATTCCACAAAAAGGAACAAGCGCAAATTGGATTGTTTCAGAAAAAAACATTTACGCTTAATGCATATTATCAACCTACCAACAGAAAAGAAAATTATAGATTATACTGCTATTCAGCTAAAGCTCAATATCATTTAAAAGAGGGACGAAAGATACCAAAGGGACAGTCAAACTCATAAATCTAAAACAAACTGACAACGCCATGGCTAAAAATGAAAAAGACAAACAAAAAACAGCACACATGACACAACATAGAAAACTAAAGAATAAACAACACTAACCCCACCAAAACACTAGGGGTGATCGCATGTGCTCCGAAAGGGTAAGCAGATCCTGCTCCACATGTGGCACCCGTCGTGTTGCTTATGTGATAACAAATCCGGTAAATAGTCTAATTCGGTAGGTCACTTTCATGAAAGGGAAGGGGATTGTAGTTACGACGTAAGGAACATATCCGATATCATTTGAGAAACGGTTATTCCATAACGGTCAACCAACTCGTGATGGCGTCCGTAAAATTTACGAAGGGATGATTTCAACTTCACCATTTGGAACTCTTGGTGTAATAGCTTCTTTGTGAGCAGCAACCCTCTATCAAGAAAATCATGATAGGAAATGCAAGCACGAGAATATTGTATCAATTGGGAGATATATACCCCGTATGCAGGTGCTGCTGGAATGTTGCTACTTAGAAATGGAAAGTTCACAATTGGAAAGCTGAAATCATCTCTTTTGTCGTAAAGTTTTGTTTTCAACCGACCTTCAATATCTAGATGTAAGTCAAGATATGAGGCCGATTTAACTGTATCTGCAGTATACTTTATCTCTAGCTCGATTGGATAGATGCGTTCCACATAGTCACCAAATTTTGAAGTATTTAGTGAAAGAACATCATCTATGTAGTGAAAAATAGAGTTAAAGGATATTGCTAACTTCTTATCTTTCTTCCTTAGAAATTCCTGCATGAAGTCAGCCTCATAATAATAACGAAACAAGTCGGCAAGTAGAGGGGCACAGTTTGTTCCCATTGGAATGCCGACAGTCTGTTGAAAAACACGTCCTCCGAACGTAACAAATATGTTGTCAATCAAGAAATCAAGAATCGTGATAATATCAGTTTCAGAGAATTTTTTGTTCGAATCAGAGTGATCCTTTACAAAGTAGGATTTATCCCTCCCCAAGACAAGATACTTGTATCTACGTTGGCAATTCTTCTTTACGAAGCAAAGTAATACCAACTCTTTCAATTTGTCTTTTAGTTTGGAATGTTGAATACTAGTGTAAAGAGTAGAAAAGTCGAATGTTTTAATACAGTTACAAGATGAAAGAGAGTTAGATTGTATGTACTCTAAAAGATCTTTGAAATTTTTAAGTATCCACATCTGATAAACGTCCCCTCTAGAATAGGCAATTTCACAATAACTTTGAAGCCCGTCTTTGATTGCTGATAAAATAGATGTTTATAATTTAGAAAGAGGTTTCGTGGAGTACTTGGAAGACCCAGCAACCCGTTGTTTGTAAGGACACTTATGTGGTTTAGGTATCCAATACAGTGATGGCAGATCCAGTTCTTCATCTTTGGTTGAAATTCCAAAGGAACACAGAACAGACCTATGATTATCCAGGATTTCCTCTTTGGTAAGTGTCGTGAGGGTATATGTTGAGTTTCCAAGTGAATTGTCAATACCTAATTCGTTTATCAAGCAGTTAATGTAATGAGTTTTACACACAAAAACGATGTTGTTTGGGGCTTTATCTGCAGGTACAACAACATATTTATCATGGAGGTAGGATAGGTGTTTTGCAACATTTGGGTCTTTAAAGATTGACGTAGCATGGGCATTGATAGACCCATTCAGTTTCTTAAGTCTGATTTGTATCAACGACCTCACTACCTTAATCCATTCGGAAAGAGTGTCTACGTCTTCCTTCTCGCGCCTAGCCCATTGCCTGGCATAATCCGCAACTGAATTCATCAACATTTTAAAGTAGTATTTCCAATTGATGGATTTAGGCTCACGATATTTCGGACCTTTCGATAACACATTTCGTAGAGAAGTGTTATTAACAATGTTGAGGTCACCGGTAATAACGTGGCCAGCAGGATTATATGTGAATTGGGAACTATCACAAGTGCAATCAGGAGGTTTAAACTTGAAGTCGTCAATATCGAGATCCTGCAAAACGTGTTTGTAATTAAAATTTTTAGTTGCAATAGGTTTGGTATAGGTATAAGAAATGATCGGTACAGACTGGTCTTTGAAATAAGGAGGTATTTTCGATTGAACTAATTTATGATGAAGGATATTGCCTAAGTTGACGCAATCGATACCTTTGTTGGCAAAGGAAAGATTAAGGGATGACAGTTATCAATTTCATTAACATTCTACGTTACATACAAAATAATGGATATGGATCTAATTTATAATCAGCTATCAAAGGTACCAGGATTATAATTTAATACGCCAGACGCGCGTTTCGTCTACATAAGACTCATCAGTGACGCTCGTCTCAAAATAGTTATAAAATTTTCATTCTCAAACAAAATTATAATTTTATTTGAAATTTATTACTTCTATCAATTTCATTCAACGTTCACATACACAATAATGGAAATGGATCTTATTCATATTTCTTATCATTATCAAACACAATTTAACTTTATATGAACATGATTACTTCTAACAACAGGAAATGTTGATGGTGTGTTTTCTTTTACATTGACAACATTAACCAATTAAGTTACATAACAAAAACAATATAGTGACAAGTCAACGTTATACTCATATATAATAGTTTAAGTTACAAAATATATTATAGTATAGTTAGCGCAAACAATTACATAATGATTACATTAAAATACAGAAAACGATTAAAAATACTATTGAAAACTATTGTTTCTGTATTTGTAACACATACGTGTTTCTTGTACAATGCAAGGTTTTTAAGGCAATTTAAGAGTCATTCTCTGTAAGCATCAAAATCATGTGGAAATGACATGTCACAGAATTGGTTCAAAATTTGTAAAAATGTTCTAACAGTTGAGATATACTGAATACAACCAGTTTCATGTAAAACTATGTGGTTGCTATGATAACGACTTAAACACTTTTTGGTCAATTTTGGTAAGGAAAAAAGGCAAAAATTGTGCAATTTCAGTTAGATGAATACAGCCTTTATGAGAATAAAAAAGAAAATTGTGTTTGTTATTATGAATAAGTATGGTTACGACATACTTAAAAATTGCATTAAAAAAAATATATTATATAGCAGTTATATCAAGAACCTAGCTCCAAAAAGGGTCAAATTCCATGTGTATTACAAAACCAATTTTATGCTGTTTTGAAGGCTTCGAAAATTTTCAACCCAGATTTTCCCAATATGGCTAAAATAATTTTTAAATAGTTTAACCATTGCTAAATCAAAATACAAACAATTGGGAAGGGTATATTTGACAATTTTGCAAAATTTTTCTAAAACATGGTTTTTCGAAATTACTGTTTTTGGTATTGTTACAAAAAGAACATTGAAATTGACAAGAATGCTTTATTTGTCTGCAAATACTAAATCTTGATCTCAGAAAAAATAAATGTTATCAAAATTAAAAATAACAACTGATGAACTCTAAAATATCAATTTAAAGCCCATTTTAGTTACCCCTGTGTAGCAGGAGTAGCTTTCCCTGAATTACTCTTCAAACAAGAAGATACAAACGGTTGTATTATCTACAGAAAACAATTCCATGACAAATGTATTTCAAAGTACTATAAACACAATAGAATGTGTTTTGTTTACCGCTCGAGGTATAACCATAAATAATACTGTTGAAAACATCCCCAGTGCTCTACTGAACTTGTGAAAATGAAATTATTCCATCAATTGGTCATTGTAATAAATTATTTAAGTTGAAATTTTACAAATGATTTTTTTTGTAATATTTAAAAGAGGGACGAAAGATACCAAAGGGAAAGTCAAACTCATAAATCTAAAACAAACTTACAACGCCATGGCTCAAAATGAAAAAGACAAACAGAAAAACAATAGTACACATGCCACAACATAGAAAACTAAAGAATAAACAACACGAACACCACCAAAAACTAGGGGTGATCTCAGGTGCTCCGGAAGGGTAAGCAGATCCTGCTCCACATGTGGCACCCGTCGTGTTGCTTATGTGATTACAAATCCGGTAAATAGTCTAATTCGGTAGGTCACATTCATGAAAGGGAAGGGGATTGTAGTTACGACGTAAGAAACATATCCGATATCATTTGTGAAACGGTTATTCCATAACGGTCAACCAACTCGTGATGGCGTCCGTAAAATTTACGAAGGGATGATTTCAACTTCACCATTTGGAACTCTTGGTTTAATAGCTACACATTCACAACAATTGCTCATGCAAAATGCCATTTAATGGAGAAAGGAAAAGGTAAAATATGTGCCTGGTGTTGAGCGAAATTGGAACACACCAACATGTAGACAATTAAAAGAAGAGGTTGGGTCGAGTAGTACTTGTTGTGAACCTGATGACAAGAGAAAATGTTCTGCCAGAAAGAGACACTATATCAAATCTTCAAATGTATGAACGTGGTAAAAAATATTTTTCCTGAAATTATTGATGTGGGGTTGGGCCAAGGAACAGAACTCCATGCCGAGATCACCATTAATAGCATTATCTACTAAACAGCTGCGCCATGAGCGCATGATACGTCCGTCATATTTTCAAAGAGACAATATACGTGTAGTGTCTTGAAATATGAAATTTATTTATATGAGGCTTAGAAGCGGGAAAATGCGAGGTTCTACCAAGCATTTTCCCGTTTCGTGCCGAGTACAAATAAATTTCATATTTCAAGACACTATACGTATATTGTTTTTATACTGAAATCGATAAAAAAATAATAAAAATATGAAACAAATATTATTAAAAATAAGTGTTTGGAATTTCCCCTTGGGGTACCATTTTGGGGTATTTCCCTATGAACGTAGTCTAGATGGTAAGCATTGACAATTTAAGAAATTGGAAAGGGAAAATGAATTTAATTAATAACATTTGATAAACATGGTATATAAATTTGAAGACATAACAGGTTTAAATTCATAAAAGTTTGACCATTGTTACTACACGTTGTCATGGTTGTGACGTGACGTTGTAAGTAGGCGGGGCTTATAGGTGAGTTGAGGTCATTGACGTATAAAGCTAACGTTTATACGTATAGCTTTATCTGTATAGTAAAATAGCTGATTGCAGTATAATTGTCGTTTAATGTATATACAAACAACTTCAAAATTTCACAAAGACAATATTAGCATACAGGGTTAAACAATCAAAAGTATGTAAGAAATAATTTCAGAAATATACCGAGATTTAAAATAGTCCAAAAGTTATATAGAATTTAGAGGAATCCACAAATAGTTAATTCCACTACGCGATTGAATGATTTTGACGTTTGTGGTTCAGCGTATTTTGTAATTCATAATAGAATTATATATTATTGACATAAAATAGAACAATATCATACTAATATATTGCAAAACACAAAGGCCAAGTTATGATTCATTTTAGACAATTACAAGTTGCATTTAAGATTATTCCACAAATTACCCAGTAAACAATCCAACGTTGACATTACGTTGTGACAACGTAATACTATCGTTGTGACAACGTAGTAAAATTACGTTGGTACAACGTAATTTTGTGAACTCCAAGGCACGTGCTGACAACCATCCACACAACGTTGGCACAACGTAATTTGTGACGTAATTTATTACCATCATAAAACGTAGTAACAACGTCACAGCACAACTATAAATGTCCCTTGTCCTCATTTAATTGATAGAATCAATGCAATTCCATTGAAGAAGTATGTAAACAGGGTCTTTATTTTTTCTTTTAACTCGTTTTAAGTTGTAAATTTTTCTATGTGGGAAAGATGGACAATTGTTGATATATACTCTATTTCCAAACTTCCAGCTGTATATGAAATTGTCAAAAAGTTGGTTTTTTTTAATCTTTTTGGCAGGTTTCAGTGTGAAATGTATAAATATCTAGTTTTCCCAAAAATAGTTGTTTAAGGTTTATAAAGTCTTAAGTTTTTAACTTTTGCAATACTGAAGTACAAGAATTACACATTTCCATTTAACAAATGCAACTTTTCTTTCTTTTAACACATAATACTTTTCAAAAAAAAGGAAATTTTGTATGTTGGCCAATAAGACAACCCTCTATCCTAAAATCAAATATTGATGATGTTAGCAATTATAGGTACATGTACATGTACAGCCTTCAACATGACATCTTGGTACGTGCTTCAAATTCTGAATGTGTTTCAGTGGCCTAGAATACAGATTTCACTATGATGGCGGAAATTCTAGAATGAAGGTTTCACTTTGACGACGGAAAACCATTTTTAATGAATTATTCAGAAATACAACAAACTACCACATTTACCTTAATATTTACTGAAAATTCATTCAGCTGGATTCACTACACGATTACAAGCTAGGAAAATCGGCCCAAAATCTGACTGTCTAATTTATAAATATATATATTCTACACAATTCATACACACTTCTAAGAATATCCCAAATGAAGAAAATACCTGAAATTCAATTCAACTAACTATTGGATTTTTCCATTGACCAACTAGAGATAGTATAAAAAAGAAGATGTGGTATGATTGCCAATGAGACAACTGTCCACAAGAGACCAAAATGATAGACCTATCCAACAGTTTAGACTTCTTTTTTCTTACAATGTACATGTAGCTACATGAACCAATAAAAAAAATAATAGTTTGTTTCTGAATTTTTAATTTTTATTCCAAATTTTAGTCTCGTGTTGGTTGTATACATTGTACTACATGTCATTCCAAATGTTGGTTTTCTGCCCTCTAATCAGCTGGGCAATTTGCACAATTGTTTCTGCATACATGTAGTTGGTATTGGTAATGTTTTCTACTCTAGCTCAGTCAATATAGTACACTGGATATGTAGGATGGCTTGTTTCGAAGCTAAGACATTTTCACATATATGTGGTTAAATTTTTGGAATACGAAGTGCGATTTTTTTTCACACAACAATTTCTTTGAAAATTTAATACTTTGAATACATTAAAAAACTCCATAGTTTTTACATATTTATACTATGATCCTCTACTTTCCAGATCAACACAAATGGTAAAGCTCAGTCACTTGTTAAAAATGAAACATGTTCAATATCACTACAGAGACAATTTTTGTTTACACACAACTTTTGTGTTCCTCATTTGATGGCGCATTAGTTCCTCATTTGGAGGCGCATTAGGAATATTGACCCAGCTGGTCTTGTGTTGGTTTCAGATCTCTGAAAAAAAAATCATAAATTATAAAATACAAAAAAATAAATTGATCCCAACTTATGAATTACAGCAGTTCTTAAAAATTATCCTGTGTTTAAACATAATCAATATTTTTTCTATTGCTGGTCCTATAATAAACTGAAGATTCATAATTATGTTATGTTGTTACTGAGATGTTTGTATCTTTGCCAATTATACACATTTTGATGATGTACATGTATGTTAGAAATTTAACACAATTTCAACAGTATATAATTATTCATAACTTATGATTAACCTTCGTTCTTATTTAAAAAATAAATTTGTTGTTAAATTGAACATGTGTTAATAAAATTATGTCTGTTCCAGAAAATACTATGTCCGCCCCTAAGGGACAGCCCTAAGCCCTTTTAAAAAAAAAAATCCCAGCACCGACAGAATTAAAAATTAATAAGAACAACACTCCCTTTGCATTTTGGTATTTCATACACAACCACCCCCAAATAAAATTTAAGAAAAGAGCTTTCCCTGGGGGAGAGGGGACATAATATTTTCTGGAGCAACCAGTGGTTATTCTACAAATAATAATGAGTCCAAATAATTAATAAAGGAAGTTTGGTTTCACAATATTGTCATTTTTCAATTAATTTAAGATATGCAAAGGATTCTACCTTAATAAATTTAGCATGTACATCGATACAACAAGACCTCATAGCATATGCCAATGAACGCAATCTATAAAATCAACAAATTATAATTTGATAAATAAAATTAATATAAGAAGAATGTGTCCATGAGCCACAAATGATCTTATCAAACTTAATTTAAAGGACATATCTAGAGAACAGTAAAGCAAATGCTCTCCAAATTCAAACTCTGCGTTTTATGATAAGCGTTGTGTATTGGTTGCATAACATGTGGTTTAGGCAAACGTTAGATAACAAAATCCAATTTTGAGTTCAATGTACATGTATGTACGTACAGTACAAAAGTTAAACTATATCACTCAGTTAAGGAGGACAGAAAAAGAGCTGATCAACTGATGTTTACCTTTTTAAAATCTTGGTCCAAATTTTTGAGCTGGTGCATGCTTAACCGTTACATGGTTACTGCAATGATTTCCTCAACCTCAGACACATTGGATCTGTGGATTTATATACATGTACAAGACTCTGAAAAAAAAATTAAAAATACGTTCAATTATCTTTTATATTCTTCTGTCTGTTTCATATAAAAAAGAAGATGTGGTATGATTGCCAATGAGACAACTCTTTACAAGAGACCAAAATGACACAGAAATTAACATTTATAGGTAACCGTACGGCGTTCAACAATGAGCAAAGCCCATACCGCATAGCCAGCTATGAAAGGCCCGAAATGACAATGTGAACCAATTTAAACGAGAAAATTCACTGCCTTATTTATATAAAAAAAAATGTTAGTCCAACAAATCTTTAGAACAAAGTGACAAATTTAAATGCATTCCAAAATTCATATGTTTTATGATTGATTACAACATTGTTTCTGATCACATATTTAGTGATTGTACATGTAGTTCGTCATTGATAAACATGTAGATTTCATACTATAAATTGTACAGCAAAAAAGATGTCCCTATGTACTGTTTTTAACACCTGTAAACTGGGTTTTACCCTGAAAACAAGAAAATTTTACCCAACTTTCAAGGCTAGATCCTAGTCTAAATCATTATGACACTTTCAAGACTTGGAAGGTTGTTTTTTTTTTTTTTTTCTGGGACGTCTTCCTACAACGACCTAATCCTATTACGACAACTGTGATGGCTATCTTAATTTTTTTCTGTGACGCCTATATTTTACAACATCTTTATTGGCACAATTGTCTATTTCCATGTCAGACCCAGTGATACAATGATTGATTGTTTGTTGCTCAACATCCAGTGGCAAATATTTCATGCATGTTAGCGACGACCCCCAGTGATATATGCAGCATTATCATTAATAGGCCGAGTTTGTAATATGCCAAGTTTGAAATGTGCGGAGTTTGTAATGGACCCAGATATCTAAAGTGTTGAGATGTTTAGCTTCACATTTTCTGATATACACCTTATCGCTATTTGTCCGCCATTGCTGGAAATCACACAGGTTCCCGTAAAATTTTGACGTCATAAAACAAAATATCTGACGTCACAATGGAAAAGTGATTGTTGTTGACGTCAAAAGTTCAAGCGGCCGGGTCAGCCGGGATTATATAGCGATAAGGTGTATTGATAACATGGATAAGACTTTTATGCTTCAATGATTATCAAAAAATAACAGAGCAAAAGACACTTGTAGCCTTAATATATAGGGATAGTAGCTCTTGTCACAGATAGAAAACAAGTACTTGTGGCTGTGCACCCCTCCCCCTTTTTTTTACTTTCTATAGTTATTACTTATTTTTAATTGCATATATCTTCAGAAACAACACAAGTTAATCAAGCAATTTGATAAATGGATTCAAATAACACACATTATGGCTAAAATATCTTGTATCAGTGCAATATATTGACAGTATAAGAAAAAGTATCATATTTCAACACGGTCACGTATAACAGACTTGAAAGAGGCGCCCAACACGGTAACAGCTGTTATTTTCATCAATCAAACTTGTTTTTATCATGGAGAACCTATTTGGTGTAATGTGCAATCATTATTTTACCTTTTTCTTTGTTCTGGAATCTGGATCAAGCTAAATTTCCACTGCAAATTCCTCACTGTTTTCAAAAATCAAGCGGCAAAAGTGCGCATGCTCAGACTTTTCATAGTATGCTGCTGAACGTTACACTAATCAAATCGTGAAAAACGATTATGAAATCCAAGTGATAAATGATGACAAAATTTTAATGATATATTAAACAATAAATATTCATATAAAATACATATATTAGAACATTAAAATTGGATTTGTAATATTTTCTTTGACATCTTGATGCAAATTATGTCTGCGGGAAAAAAGGGGAAAAAAGGGGGAGTTTTTTTTTTTAAATCGAAAAAATCGTAAATATCTTCTAGTTAAGGTGAATGATCGATACATCCAGGAATACTCATTATGACATACCCCAAAAATTCGTCCCATAAAACCAGATTTTTACAATGTATTCACTACGTTCTTATAATGTCGATACGACGTAACAAAATGTTACGTCGGATTATGACAGTTATAAGCACGTTGTCACAACGTAATAAAATGTTACGTCCTGACAAGGTACTAAATTTACGTGAAGCCGACGTAATTTTATAACGTCGTCTGTACGTCTGCATCCAACGTTGGATTTTTACGTTCCCACAACGTTGGTACGACGTAAACTCACGACATGACGTTCAGACGACCATTAACCGACGTCGGGAGTACGTCGTGTGTTTACTGGGAATAAGCCTAATTTCATTTGATATTTCATAGTGTGTCTTTCTATGTTGTGATGTTTCACTTTTGTTCCAGGTAAGGCTGGAAGTTGCATTTGGTACATTTAACGTTTAAACCAGCTGTATGTGTTTGCTCCTATTCAAAGTCAAGAACCTGATGTTGAGTGACTGTTGTTTGTTTGTCTGATTCATAAATGTTTCTCGTTTCTGTATTTGTTTTGTATCTTGAATCGAGTATTTATATATTCCAGTGAATTCCATTTTGAGATCAAGACAGAAACAAGTAGCTGATAGCCAAGGCTCCGTTTTTAAAACCGTACTTTGACCTATAAAGGTTTATTTTTACAAATTATGACTTGGATGGAGAGTTATCTTATTTGCACTGGTGCAAAAAATATTGTCTAAGAAAAAACTGTCGGTCAAAATATGATGAACAACAACAAATTTATGATACTGCCATTCAGCTAAAGCTCAGTATCATTTAGGCATTGATAGTTATCAATTTTATAAACATTCTACGTTTACATATACAATAATTAAAATAGATCTTATTCATAAACTTTTACATTCTCAAACAATACTGTTAGGTATATCTACTCCGAAAATCTCTAGGTATAATATTTATATTTAGTGCAGGTATGTGGGTTAACTAAGATAAATTGACCTTTCGTGTCGACACAGGGCTTATCTCTCTACAAAGACAATGAAAAGAAAAATGATAGGATTTTCTGTTTGTGTGTTTATTTTACTGACTTTTATAGGGACAGTTGACTCCTTTCTTAATGTTTGCACACGTAAGTCACTCTTTAATTTATGAAGCGGCTAAATAGATAATCACAATATCAGGGACCCTCGGTTTATCGTGGCTTGTTTTTGTTTTATCATCACTAAAACTTCGTGTTTCAGGTAAATCAAGTTCACTAAGATAAACAAAATGTCAAAGTTCACTAAACTGTGGGTTTTTAAGTGACATCAACATATCTTAACGCGTAATTAAAGAACATGCTAAACAATCTTTTCTTTAGGTTTTTGAACAAAAAAGTCAAATGTATAAATAAAAGTAAAAGAAACAGTTTAAAGACAAAAAACAAAAACAAAAAACGGCCCTATGATGGAAATTTTTTAAATTATTTAAAATTAAGGAATGTATCCCCCTCATACAAAATTCTGGTTCCATACCCGGCTTTGGCATACTTTTTTTTTCTTTTTGGTTAATATCTCTTCATTCTTTAAATAAGCTTTGAATTTTGTAATATTTTGGAAAATCACTGAAGAGACATTAATTGTCGATATACGCATCTGGTGGCGACAAAATGGTGCGTTTTTTATTAGAGTTATGGGTCAAACGTTTTTAAACAGATAGTTTAGAACCTCGCCCTTCCCCAGTTTCTCAGCCTCATATAAAAGTTTATATTTCCTATCATTGACCTAATAATGTTATTTACAAGATATAAGTGAATGACATGTCATTGACGGCGTTGTTATACTTTTGATATTATGCGAATAAGACTTAGTAAAAAATCAACATGTTGATGTGAATACTCCCCACCCCTAATCTGTCGACACATGACTCGTTTATGATAATTCTTAAGAATACTTTAGAATACAATAAATATATAACCATACTAAAAAAAAAATTCTAAAAAATAACCCCCCATCTTTCGACAAATGACTATGTCTTTAGAAAGATATATATAATCAAATATACGTCTTTTCAAAAATTTAAGAAAATCTGACTCAGATATTAACGGTCTGTCTTATTGTGTGTTCTTTACATAAGTATAAAAAGCAATAAAAACAGAAAGCACTAATAAAAATAATCTTATAAAGCCAAAAACAATTGAAGATAATTATTTCTTTGTTGGTTAATTAACCTCATACTTTTAGAGTTTAACAATTGATTAAAATCAAATCCTGCAAGACAAAAAAAGTGTTATTTGAACTATTGAAGTATCTAAGTGCTGCTTAATCAACTAATCATCGGTCTATATAAAAGTGTTACGTCTAGATGCATCAATTTATTTAATATGTTATATTAAAAAAAAAATTAAAAAATCATAAAAAAATCATAAAAAATATGATACAAAATAGTTAACATGTATTAAGTCCATAAAGTACAAAATGGTAGATGAATTAGGACCAAAGAGTACGAAATTGATATAATCGTGGGTACGAAATGGTAAATGTTAGGTACGAAATGACATGGTTGGGTACGACATGGCAGAGGTACGAAAGGGTCAAGGTACGAAATGATTTGCTTCCACTAAATGTATATTAAAACTGCCTTACCACCTTTGTTGTGAAATAGGAGAAACACTTCCGCGATCGAAAAAAAAGTAAATATACATCTTTGGCAAATACTTTATTGATAGGCATTTTTTTCTTTTTTCTTTTGATTTTGCAATCTAAATTTGTAAAAGACTTTTCCGGTTTGAATTTTCCTTTGAGTTTTGTATGTTTATTATTTTGCTTTTTATACATTTCAGCTTGTGGTCAAAACTGCTGTGAGCACGGTGTATGTCATCAGAACTACCAAACAAATGAACCTATTTGTACTTGTTCCCGTGGTTACACAGGTCAAACCTGTAACACAGGTTGGTTTTAAAGACACGTCTGTTCTAATTGATGTTGGTTTGTATCTTTCCGAACAGTTGAAATTACAATTTTCTGTTGACAAAATTTGTATCCGTTGGGAGTCCGTTGATGTACTGATCAAATAAAACGAATGCTTTACAAATGCCTGACGGACATACATTGGATATGCAACGTACGTGAAATGAAATATACCGGACAGAACGGATGTCGAAAGTACATCCAACGGACGAGTACCGCATAAAACAAATACATAAAGGAGGTGTACCGGATAAAACGGAAAAACAATAAAAAAAATTAAGGGCGGCAATTAAAAAATACATGTAAATCACTTACACATGACCTTCTAATGATTGAAATAATTCGCCTGACTGTTATGTTTTTTTTAGAAAATTCTTCAAAAAGCTGCAAAATGTAGGGGAAGAAAGTACAAGATCAAAATGCTAATAACGATACTTGACAATTATTCAGAAGTCGAGCCAACAAAAAAATCATGACACTAAAGAAATCTAACATTTTATTTTCATGTCAGGAGTCTCTGCTCTTTGTTAGTCTTGTATGTTGTTTAATTTTAGTTCATCTATATTTTTCATTTGATTGAGTATGACGTCCATTTTCACAGAACGAGTACACATTTTATTTACGGGCAACCTGATGACAACCTCCGGGTCCGGGATTTTCTTGTTGCGTTAAAGACTAATTGGTTGCCTTCGACTGTTATCTACTCTTGCAAATGTCTTGGTTTGAATTGTTTTTCTCTTTGGCATATTCCCTATTTCCATTCTAAATTTTATTAAAACAAAACATTTTACGTCTGGAAGAAATCCCTTCGTGAAGTTGTCTACGGGGCCTCAAACAGACAATTAACGGATACTAAACGGAAGCGGAACGGACGAGTGCCGTTAAAGAAGGACGCCTATCGAACGTTTAACGAACCCTTCATCAGTCCGACGGCCGTTCGCGATATCCAGTGAGGTATGACCGGAGCTTTTAAAACAGACCAAGCACATTCAAATATTTGTTTATATGCTAATAATGTAACAATTGTCTGATATTTAAATGTGATTGGTCTGTTAAATTTTCTTTTCACTTCGATAAACCGTGTTTTCGTTAGAACTTCTGTTGCCTCTGTGTAAGATACATACATATGCGATATATAAGAAAGAAATAGGCGGGCTAAATAAGATATGATGAATAAAAATGTTTCGATTACAAATTATTAGTATTAAACACCTTTTCTTGCCAAGTCTATGTGACATTTAATCTAGCCCAGTTCAGTCCTCTCATTGCGTATGTTCTAAAACTGGTTTCCGTTCTTGAATTTTATTTTGCCTCCACCAAATGGTATGAAAAGTATACACTATGTTTTTTTACCACAAAACACAGATCAATGTTGAAATTGAATGGCGTCTCCTTTACCATTTTTAAGTTATGTCCCTTAATAATAAAAGGACCAGTGCTAAGTCAGTCGTTTCCATTCTCTATATTTAGATTGTCTCAAACAAATGTTCTTAAACTACTTCACACTTATAACAACAAAACATAGGTCAAGTTAGAAATTTTGTGGCGTTACTTTTATTGTTATTAAGATGTGACCCTTTCCTAAAAAAAGCCCCCAAAAAACCCCAACAATATCCCTTAGAAAGTGTCCAATCTGTTTCGCTTATTCGTTAAAATTAAATTGAATGAAACGAACTTTAGAAGAGTTCTATAAACGGTAATTCTTAACGAAATGGGAGAAAAGGGAGGGAAATAGATCAGATAACACTGTGCGTATGGTGAGCTCAAAAACTGTGAAAATGAACTTGAATCCAAAATGATAAATGACAAACAAACTGTGATTACTATTTCCACAAGTTCGTTATCATGAATATAATCTGTTATAAACAATTTTACAATTCGTTATAACGATTTCAATTCGTTATAACAAATGAATAAAAACTGTGAAAATGCATTTAAAATGCGTCATCACAAATTCCAAACGTGTTATAACGATTTCCACCATTTTTGTTTTATTTCAAATTTAATCTGTTATAACAAATATCTCAATTTGTGATAATGAGTTACTATCATGATTTCAGTTAATTGTTTTATTTTTTATTTTTGGAAGATCCTAAATGGTCTTTCGTAGAATATACTTATGTATTGATTATTCTGATTGGTTAACATTAATTTTTCAATACCCCTAGCATATTAACAAATAAAATGTCGAATTTCAAAACTTTTACTCTGCTTACATAATATTACATGTAAGGTTAAGCTCATCTACTTTCTTTTAGAGCTGTATAGTTTAGAATACTGTGGATTCATTTATTTTCGTGGGTATCGATTTTTGTGGATTGGATTAAGAAAAACATGCATTTTCTTGGGTATTTTATTTTGTGGTTTGGCCAATATCTATAAACACAGTCTTTAGAAAATTTGTTATTCGTTGAACATGTCAATTTGTGGTTCACATGTACCCACGAAACCCATGAAAAGTTGTTATCCAACGAATGATAATGATTCCACAGTAAAGTGGAATTCAATACCTATCTGTCGAAAACTACAAAGCGCACAGTACCTTTCCTGTCAAAAAAAGCCAACTTGAAGTCATCTACCAGTTTCTAAAGGTATCAACCCCAATCGTATGTGCTCAAGTGTATTTAAAGAGTTCTTATTTTTATATAATTTAATTTTGGATGTAACGCGTCTTCTGGTTGGCTGACGTTATTTTGTTATGAGCCCAAAGACATAATTTAGTCATGTAACCGTGACGTCAATGGAATTTAGAATTAAATTATAAGAAATGACTGTAATATTTTTTCTGTCTATTCGAAATAACATAAAAAATGTGGTGCACACTGTTAAATAACCCGCTACGCGCGTTATTCAGTGTGCACCAAATTTTTTATGTTATTTCTTCATAGACAGAAAAAATATTACAGTCATTCCTTAAATAAACAAGGCCGTTAGTTTTCTCGTTTGAATTGTTTTACATTGTCTTATCGGGGCCTTTTATAGCTGACTATGCGGTATGGGCTTTGCTCATTGTTAAAGGTCGTACGGTGACCTATAGTTGTTAATGTCCTTGTCATTTTGGTCTCTTGTGGACAGTTGTCTCATTGGCAATCATACCACATCTTCTTTTTTTATATTATATATTGTTCACAATAAGAAACAGGTTGGAAAGGAAACCAAACATAGAGTAAGTACGCATGCCCGAAAGACAGTATTTGATGGAAAGTG
The DNA here is from genome assembly GCF_963676685.1 of Mytilus edulis. Taxonomy (NCBI): domain Eukaryota; kingdom Metazoa; phylum Mollusca; class Bivalvia; order Mytilida; family Mytilidae; genus Mytilus; species Mytilus edulis. Next base: position 12,636,110 of record NC_092353.1, read on the forward strand.
ATACGTTGTCATATGTCAAGTTTAGAATTGAATATTTCATTAAAAAAAGGAATTACATGCATAACATTAAAAACATAATAGTGATATTTATAGATTATCGTTGATCATCTCAACGAGATTGATTTTTCTCGCCTGAGCTGGTTCGGCGAAAGCGAGAAAGGCAATCGACTTGAGATGATCAATGATAATCTGTTTATTGCTATTTTACCTATGACGACGTTGTCAATTTTATTAGCAACGCCGTGTGCCTCTTTAGTTTCTAACGATAGTTTTCCATCTCAAACGAGAAGCATGATATGAAAAGTTATCACAAAAAAAGATCAAAGGAAAAAATGCACACAATAGTGATAAATGTACGATCTCCATTTCCTACCGCTTACTACTTCTTTTTAAAAGATCAACATAAATATTTTTCTGTATTTCAGTTTCTATTTCAACATAAAGTACATGAATAACAATATGCTGTCTATCTTAGAAATTCTTATGGTGTTTTTGCAACCTGGTTAAGAGTAATTTGTTGTTCAAATCCTCTGCACTCTGTTTATGAAAACACATTTCATAAACATTTTTTCACATACTCAAAACAAACGTTTCACGTTGCATTATTTAGATATTAAATATTTACAAAGAAAATATCACGTTACAGGTACCATGTAATCAAATAAAAGTAACAGTAACAGTAGTTTTTTATGTTCATGTCTCATAAGTCGATTAGGAAGATAAGGTAACAATCACTCGAAAGACTTTACATCTTGGGCATCTAAGTTAGAAGTTGAAGATAAAAGAATGTGTTTTTCTGCATTTCAGCAAAAGATTGTAAGTATATAATTTTGTTGAATAAATCTTTTAACAGTTTTGGAACATAACTATTTCATATTAAGTAACTATTCCTGTATCTTTAAATGAAATCACAATAAAACATGCAGAATACAGTAGTTTTAATATAACACAGTAAACATATTTACTAAAAAACCCGTGAGACTAACATTCTCGATCAATATTGTTAAAATGCATGCACCAATGATTGTATATAGTTACATGTCAAAGTTCTGGGTACATGTAAAAGAAATAGATGTTTGTCAATGTCATGAAACAGAAACTGTAAAACAATAAAGCAGACAAACCATTGAGCCGTGCATAATACAATGATCTTAGAAAACCAGAAAAAGGTGTCAAAACCATATTATATAAGGCTCTAAATCGTCATAAGGTCATGAGAACTATGAATCATTTAACACAGAATACATAAATGATTTGCCAATAGGACTTAAATTACATACACAAGTGACAACTGTACCCATTATGATATTGACATCAACAACTTTGAATAAAATCATCAATACGAATTGACTTATTAGTACTTAAAAATCGTAACGGAATAAAACCGAATTAATTCAGGTATAAGGCCTTTGCAAATTCCAATGATTAAAACAAAATATAAACGATTTCATCACAGATTGCAGTCCAAATCCGTGTTTGCACGGAGGAGCATGCAAAAGTACAACATATAGGGCATCATGCAGCTGTACTAATGGATATATAGGTTCGACATGTCAACAAGGTTAGCATCAAGTTCTGTTACGTTCAACTGTTTATTAGATTCAGAGTAAAGAAGAGTCATTTATCACTGGTGGTAAGCGGATGGTCGTAACTAAAAGTTACGACCATCCGAAGATGGGAGACAACTCTAGGTATAAGTTTTTCTTTTCCGATTTTCGTGCACTTAAAGGTTCATTTGAAACAAACCGCTTGTCTCGTACATACTAGTCGGCAGTCCGGTGATATTAAAACCAAATTTGATGCCTTAAAACATTCCAATTTTCGTAAAATAGTCATTCAAAAATTCAAGCATGATGGTCGTAACTTTAAATGTGTGATGGTCGTAACTTCAACTATAACATTTTGGATGATGGTCGTAACCGACACAAGATGGTCGTAACTTTGAAAGATGACCGTAACTTTGAAAGATGACCGTAACTCGAGTATTTAGACAAACTTTTATTAATGTATTTTAATTGTAAAGGTAATAGACTCAGATGTAATATATGATTTGCTACAAACAATCTTATTTGTTACTCTGGTAATGATATGCAGAAATTAAGCGAGAGAATTGTTAAACATACACATTTCTGATGGATTTCAAACGCTCATCATTTAGGAGCAACGGTGAAAACTAATCAACTCGCATTAAGCCAAAAAGTATGTTAGGGTTGAGAATTAATTTATTTTTTTCTGTACGTTAAGGCATGAAATTATTAAATGCACGTCTACTCCGTTATATATTTGTTTTTAGTGTTTTTTTTTATTTACGACTTTTTTTTTTTTTTTATCTCCAATCATGTCGGCAGATGAAATTATTAAACGCACAATTCTGAACAATCATCTTTAAATCATCTATTGCAGCTCTTATAAGTCTTTGAGTCTTTGAGTCGTTTTTACTCCTTGACTTTAAATTGTTATTGTCTTATAAACTATTGGCCTTCAAATATTCGTCTTTTGATCGTTCATGAGGAAATAGAATCCACAAATGCACTTCTGAGTCAGGGTTGAGCTCAATATCGTAGCTGCTACGTAGTGCTACGTAGATTTTGACTTTTGAGCATGTAGCTATAGACTAGTTGTTACATAGACATTGATAGACATTGATAGCGGCTACGTAGCTGCTACGATTTTGAACTCAACCCAGGAATATTGTTGATATATACTTTACACTGCTACATGCACTGAATTTAAGAGTAAAAAAAATACTAGTTTGTAGCCAGGCTTAAGCTTGTAGCCAGGATAATGGACTTAGGTCAAACTAAATGTACTGCGGCAACTATTACATACAAATCCCGGTATGCAGGTTGAAAATTATGTGTAAGTTATATGTTTACATGGTATGAATGGCTACAAGCTACTCATGGACTTCGTCATTGGACATTACTGTGCACCTGATTATCAGCTTGATTTCACCAACAACAATATGACGTCTAAGCATCCAGGCTAAAAATAAAGCGTATGTTCTTTAACTCAGGTACGGACCTGCGAATTCGCGGGTATGCTCTAGTCTCGATAACGACCTTCATAACCTATCAATATTTTAAGCTTATTTTGACTCCTTATTAATGCTCTTTCGACTTAATGTATCATTCTTAAATTGAAGATTTAAAAAAATCAACTAGTAGGTACATCCTCAACGTTTATATTTTCAATAGATGCGAATTCCAAACGAAAAAAACTTTCGTGCTTTTTATTTCTAACTAAGAATTATCATAACCAGAGCCGTGTTTCTTTTTTTAAAATGAATTCTCCACTTTTGAGAAATTTACATTGTGAATAAATTTAACCGTTTACATTAATTCAACTATTTGCCTCTTTGTTGATTTTATACATAATATTTTCAGAATATATGACTGTTCATTTCATTTTTTATTGTTTCGTTCGATTCGTTCCAATTTTTTTCTTTACAGGTATACCTCTCTCCATTTAGTTTTTATTATTTGGTGAAAACAACTTCACAAATATATAATATGATATATGATATATTCATATAACAAAAGACACGTTTAGAACTCTTGAATGGTTCGGTACAAGACATTTGAAAAATTTGGAATTTCAAATCGAACTTTAATCAAAATTCCCCCAAAACTGATATTTGAAAACTTTTAAAATTTTTGATTTGATAAGTGTTACACGCATTGAAATTGCTTTATTTTGCATTGTACGTTAAAAAAAGAAAAAAATTCTTCAGAAATACATCATATAAAATACTTGTATTCATATAGTAAAAGAAACGTTTAAAACTCTTGACTTGCCTTATTCGGTCTTATTTATCTTAGTTACGACCATCACAAATTTACGTTACGACCATCCTCAATATTTTTGTTTTTGTAGTTACGACCATCATGCTTAAATTTTTGAATGACTATTTTACGGAAATTGGAATGTTTTAAGGCATCAAATTTGGTTTTAGTATCACCGGACTGCCGAATAGTATGTACGAGACAAGCGGTTTGGTTCAAATGAACCTTTTAGTGCACGAAAATCGGAAAAGAAAAACTTATCCCTAGAGTTGTCTCCCATCTCCGGATGGTCGTAACTTTTAGTTACGACCATCCGCTTACCACCAGTGATTTATTGTTATGTTGAATATGTTTACATTTTCTTATCTAAACAAATCTTCATATCACTCCGGTAGGTCCGGTAAGGGCCGATTTTGGCCTCAAATTTCAGGTTCATCTGACGAAAACTTTTGGACACTTTTTAAACACTTAAGTGTCTATTGCAGTTGATTCAATTAGTTTATGTGAAATATTTTAACTGATTTAGTCATTAAAAACGCTCCGATTCAAGCTAAAATATGAAAAATCTATCAAATATGCCAAAAAATGTCACTTTTCTGATGGTTTTTGTCAAAAATAAAAGTGGCCGCATCCGAGTTCATCTCAACCTTTATATATGTGATGCATTATCATCAAATACGACTTACGTTTCAATATTTAGAATGAACTCAAATGCGGTCACTTTCATTGAAGACGGAAACCGTCTAAAATTCAACTAAAATGCCAAATTTGTGAAGATTTCAGTAATTTAGCATGATTTAATGATGTTAGTACCCGAATCATATGCATTGTAGTGTCAAAAACAGCCCATATTTATGTAGCAGACCATTCTAATTTCCAATAAATAACTAATAGCTCACATTTTAACAATTTTGTAAAACTGCTATATTTTGGAGCCAAAAAGGGGTCTTACTGGACCTACTCCTTTCAAAAATGTATAGTGTTTCATGCATGCGTATCCAGATTGCTTATTTGTTACAAACAAATATAATACCACCATTCCACAGATTGTCATAACACTGCTCATAAAAAAAAGGAAAATTACAATTGTTCAGCATATATAGCTGAGTTAATTACCAAAACATTACCAGTTTGTATGCCTTATATATTCAAACATAAGTATTTATTTCGTCTTCCTTTATTTCATGTGTAACTCAATTCAGGATCAATTTGAAAATGGAACGTTTGCTTCCCCCAGTAATCAGTTAGTTTGTGTATTAGACTGTGAAAACATCAAAACAACATCTTCTTCAATGGCAATTCAAAAGGCGATATGACATGGGCTACGGCTTTCTGTTTTGATTACATGATTCCCTTAATATTGTTTATACTCAGTTTGCTTTATTTTACATTTCAGTTGACTGTAAGTATACCTATTTGGTTATGTTTTCCTCAAATTTTTTACTCTATTTATACACTTTGTTGTAACCAGCTGGAGAAATATAAACATTAAAAAAATAGATTCTAAATTAGTTATATGTATGGCATAAGAACTCACTACAAAATACCAGGCTTATAACTTGGTATGCCAGACGCATGTTTCGTCTACGTAAGACTCACCAGTCGACCTCGAATCAAACAGCTTGTAGGCCTTATCAAGCACAGAGTTGAGGAGTATTTAAAAACCGCTAGCTTTGAATAACTTATATTAGTGATTGTTTCTAAACAAAGATTCGCTATCATATTTGTAGCTTGTACAAAATGTCAGACAAGGAATATTATCAAAAGTTTGTTATTGTTATTGTTATGTTGGTAACCTTTGTTAAATAGTCTATATTTTTGAATGAATCGATAAAACGATTCTGTATAAATGTATATGTCCTGCAATAGAAGAGGGGAATAATGTTCGTCCGTCGATCTAGGTCCGTACGGCCGTCCGTATGTCCGTCCTTTGTCAAATTAAATGTTCTGTTTTAAAGTCTACTATTTTGTTGTATTGACAGCAATGATCAACAATGTATACATGTTGTTCATAATGCTACAAATTATGACTGAAATATATTCACTGAACATTATTATGTGATAGTGCAAGTAGAGCAATGTGATATCTGGACCCATATGTTATTTTTACGATCGCGTTGGTAAAAACCTGATGAAAATACAATTTATTAAAAACTTCATTATGGAATTATCTTTTGGAGTATTTTTTAAAATAGGCAAACTAGTAAAATCTATTAGACGATACAAATGAGGCAGCGGATACCGTTAACCAATATAACAAGGGGTAATGTAAATGTTGCCTGTCATTAACCAGACAAAAAGAAATAATAAATAAAACATAAAACATAATACATAGTTTTCATCTATTTATATTGTAGTTGCACAAATACATACATACATACATACATACATACATACATACATACATACATACATGCATACATACATACATACATACATACATACATACATACATACATACACATGAAGGCATAAACAGTATTATGTTGATATATTTATGCATGTATTTTGAATATAGATTGTCAATCTAATCCTTGTGTCAGGGGTAGCTGTCGCCCTTCGTTTAGAGGCGGATACCAATGTCACTGTCCACATGGATATGCTGGTAAACAATGTGAACAAGGTAAGCCAGTGCATACGTCGTATACTGATTTAAGTGTGAATGTAATGAATTTTAGAAGTAACAGTTTCTAATTTCAAATGGTATGTATTCTTAAAAAAAGATACAGAACTTGTACACATAAGAACATATGTGTTATGTAGTTGATAATATTGTCTAATAACCGATATAATAATAGGTCAGGCGTCGACTTCGTATCATTCGTCTGAATTTCTGCTTTCTTATCAAGTATTGCAATACATAAGCTCTATCATTGTTTGAGATTGAAGGTAAACTATAAACTGGTTTCAATCTGAACAGCTCATTGTGAAGTAATGACGTACACATTGACCACATTTCAATACGGTATTCCGTTGTGCTTCAATACTGCGTACGATAACTCAAATTATTTTTCACTTATTCTCGTGATCTTTTAAAAAGCACGAGGATTGAAGAACGAAATTGCCAGTTTAATTAACAACTAACGATGGATGTTTGCTTGGATTAGTTTTTAAAGACTAGCTTTGCATTTTCTAGTTCGGATATTGTAATGTAAGCAGTCATATTGGAATCATTATATATATTATGTTATTTAATAAATGTTGTAATAACAACCCATTTCAGTTTTTCAACAATTTAAATATGCACAAAACAGCATATCATGGGCTTATGGTGAAGCTGCTTATTGGTGTTTGCGTAATTATGTCTCAATATGTCTGATTGACGATATCATTATTACTCAAATTTGCTTTGTATTCTAGTCTTTGTGTTTAAACAACTATTGGCCAGAAAAAAATTAATAGAGTTTAAAAACAGACAATAACAGAAAGTATCTCTTGACTGTAGAATTACTTTTTTGTAATTTTGTGATACACTTTGACATTGAACTTTCAAATTTTTTGTTGCAAATTTTTTTTTTTTAAATCAAAATGAAATGAATTAAAATCATCATAGATACCAGGGTTAAATTTTGTATTTGCGCCAAACGCGCGCTTCGTATATAAAGACTGATCACTGACGCTCGAATAAATTAAAGTTTAAAAATGGTACATTGAATATTTTGTTCTTCATTTTCAGTTGACCGTAAGTTTTTAAATCACATAGATAGATGCGTTTGACATATAAGAAGGTTAGTTGTATAATGAACTTATAAAATTTGTCATCCTGTATCCACAAGGTTTGCACATATTTGAATGAATTGTTTGTTCATAGGAAAATGTCTTTATCAGTTGAACATGTTATAGCGTTGAATTAAAAGAAACTCAAACGATTGATGAGTTCCGAAACGATGAGATATATCGAAAATGACAATTGGTGTATTACAATATCTTTCTATTGATTTAGCTTTATACGGTGGTATCGGTTTAGGAAATGCTGGTTATGGTGATATTGGTGCTGGATGTGTGCTAGTGTAAAATAATAATTAGAAGTGTCAGGAATTTAATGTTTTTTTAAGCTTGAGAATGCTGAAACGTCGTAAGTTAATCAGAATGAAGGACACGAATAAGAGAATGTCACACCTGCTTTTGTATAATTTGCCACCAAATACGATTTATTTGCAAATGTTAACTTGACTTGACCAATACGACACGTATGAAGCAGAATATTCACATCTTTTTGAAACACTTCAGATCACCCCCGCTGGTTTTTTTTTATTGCTCGTTCATTTCTGTTTTTTTTAAATTTTCTGTGTCATGTTCGACATAGCTAATTGACAGGATTTGGTTCACTTAATCATTATCGAAAGACATTTATCACAAAGTAATTGGATTCACAATTACTATTTTCTTTACATTTTCCCCCTCAATTCTACAAATATCTTTCAGATGGAAATTTAAAGTGAAAAAAAATAGCATGTTACCATATTATGTTTCATCTACATTATAAAAATACAACCAATAAAGGCATCCGATTTTACTACAAGTTCGCTTCAATAGATTCTTTCTTGACATTATAATTATATCTATAAATCAAAATAGACCAAAATAATAAAATCACATATTCTTTTATTTAAAAAACGAGAAAGACACAATTATCTTCTATGAATATGTGGATGATATTTTTCGCTCATTTAGTACCCATTACAAAAAGAAATGTCAAATAATATATGTTAACACTACTATCCTAAACACTAGAATTGAATGAATCAATATAGCAATATCTATATGTATATTAAGTGAGACGATACACAGAAGAGTAGGATAAGAAAACTGTAATAAACGACTATTTTTCTTGATGTCATGTTGTCATGTTTTTATTAGATTGTAGTCCTAATCCATGCTATTATGGCGGACATTGTACAAATACAACGAGCAGTTTTACATGTGCATGTAATCCAGGTTATCTGGGAACACATTGCCAAACCAGTAAGTTTATTACACATATGACTATCATCAATCGTTCATTTAAAATTTGATTAATTGTTACTAGAAAGATATGCATGATTTTATTTATAAAAACTAAGCAGGAAGTTAGATAACTGCAAAGGAATAGTATTATAAGCCTTTGAATGTTTGCCAGATATTCGGAATCTCCGGTTATATCAATGTTGTGCCATTAAAATATTTTGCCCACTAATCCTTCTTTTATCTCATTACATATAGTTTACATTATTAATTTTGAAAGTCTTATACAATCCACATAATTTTTCATCGTTTATGAAAGAACAAATGCACTTATTACGTGGATAATAAATCCAGAGAGATTTTTTCCCGCCAATTTTCAACGGCTTATATCTGGAAAACAAGAAAACGGACCCTTAATGATTTCTGCTTTTTTAGTTTATTTATTTATGTACTATGCCAATTTATAATAGTCTTTTTAAAAAAAGATTGTTATTTTGAAACAGAGTAGCGAACATCCTTTACAAACAACAATAGCATACAGATTAGTATTGATAGATATTCAAGTGTAATTATAAAATACTTTTTTTGGTACAAGTGTAGTTTTTGCAAAAGACTTCAAACAAATACGTTCATCAGTGCAATTATACATAACAAGAATTTTTCAAACATTTCAACAACACATGTATTTGTAGTAGTCTTGTAAAAATCTCTTAGTCGGTTTATGTAAGAATATCGAATCTACCTAATAACATACAGTTGATTTACGGCAATGACATTTTTCAAGACATTAAAAGGAGACACACATACTAGTCAGCCATTAAACAATATGTAAGTTTAACTTACAAAACATTAATCCTGGTTTTTTTTTTAAAGAAGCCATAATAACTATATTCCATTCATTTCCTTTCAGTTGATCGTAAGTATAATAAACTTAACATTGGACTAAATTCCTTCTATATTATCTCTTTTGTACTATTCGAATGTCTAAGTATAAAAATAAAAATATGGTAAGAATGCCATATATATCGTTATAATAACTATCCACAACAATAAAAAGACAAGAATTGCAATAGTTATAGGTCACAATGTGGTGTTAACAAAAATAACGATGTTTTGTAGTTCGAGACAGGTGCACACAATTATTCACAATGCAAGAAATATTCTAAAAGTGCTGGGAACTCGTAGCCACAAAATGATAACCTAATTCCAAATTTCGAATGTTATATGAATAATTTTAACCAAGACAAACATGCTAACCATAACCATCCATCGGACTTTAATGATACAAGTTGTCCGATAAAAAACAGTATTTAGCGATCTTACTGGAATGCCTAATTCGGCTTCGTCATTGATTTGATCATCCGACTGTTATAACTAGTGCGCCTCTCATATATCATGTGAAGATGAAACGTTTGTTTTGCGCATGTTATAAGTTATAAGCATGGTATCTTTAAATTTTATTTGAAAAAAGATATAACACTCTTTTATCGTTCGTTATTTTGAAACTTCACAGTACACTGCTTTCAGATAAATGAAAAATGTTTTTAAATACTATTAACAAAGCTTTCACAGTCAAAAGTTGGTTCAATACTCATCTGTATTTATAATCCTCACTTCACCTATACAACCCTGCACAGTCGTTCCGTAATTCTTGTATCGTTGCTATCAGACTCAAGCAGGAATTACCAACGACTTCATAATGAGTGATCGTGATCATGAGGTGATGACATAATGCTTTCTTTCGCCAAGAGAGAAGCATAATACCAGTCCAGTACTAAAATGACAAAAAGATTAACAGATTGCTACGTATAAATACCGAAAATTGACAGCTGCTTACCATAAACGTTCACACTGTGACTTGCAGTAGATATTCCAATATTAATGACTTTTAATTATTTTTTTTTCATTGTTATGTGTAGGTTGCATACATCTGCAGTGTGGACATGGCCGATGTTATAACGATAATCGCAACAATAAAGCCGTCTGTAATTGTAACTATGGTTACTCTGGACTACTTTGCGATACAGGTAAAACAGCAAACACAATATAAATTAACTTTGAAATTATGTTAAAAAAACCCATATTTATCTAAAATATAAAAAAGTCAAGGTATAAAGCAAAATGTTAAAAAATAAACATGGGAAGAAATATATTTGTAATACTTTTGTCATTATCAAGAAGTGCGTGTCGTAGTTTTGTTTCCCGTTTTTTTTACATTTGTCCTTAGAGGTAAATTTTGATCACCGAATTACTTCAATAACCATCCTTAAAACATCATGGCAAAATCAATTTATTTTGAAATTAATAGTAACATTTTTGGCAAATACTTAATATAAATAAAAATAAATAAAGAAACTTAATAAAGATACCAGGACTAAATTTGTATACACCAGACGAGCGTTTCTTCTGCAAAAGCCTCATGAGTGACGCTCATTTGAGGTCAATCTTCCTTCATATTTTCGAAAAGTCTGTACAAAAGAACATCTATAATTGTAAGTGAACCACACTGTACAAATGTCTGCTGTCTTTTATTCTTTAAAATATTTTTCATTGGTTACTTTTAATGATTTTTCTCTTTTTTGTAGTTGATCGTAAGTAATGCATATAAATTACTACTGAATGGAAATGTTAAACATGATATACACGTTTAATTAAAGGAAAACTCTACAAACATGTACGAGAATTGAAAAAAGAAGCATTCTTCGATTTTTACATTACACACTAAAAATAATATGTTTATCTTCCGGAGATCCTGATTAGTAGGCGAGTGTAATATTTGAAAAAGACGTCTAGTTAAGGACTTTAATGCACCCACCTAACACACGGCTAATTTCTTTTTTAAATGAAAGAATAATGATTTAACTTTGATTTTTGCCCGGTCGTCACAAAATCGTACGGTGCAGTTTTTGTAAAATTAACGTTTATTTCAGAAATTAGTTGAAAATCATAAAATTACGACATGTTTTTCAAGCAAAGGAAATTAGTCGTATCTCTTCTTTTAGACAGATTAATTAAGTGAAATAGATTCTTAAAATAATGAAAAACAATATTTACAACTGTAAGTCCGCATGCTTTTGCATTCATTCTAAATATTTGACATTTTGTACGAAAAATTTTCATAATCCTGACCTTTTCGGATCTACAATTAAATTTTTATTAAATGCTTTTGCACTCTACCCGTTTTAGAACACACCAAATTACTCACCAGTTATCGTTTTTTCATTCAAAGTCAAGACTTTATCTCAACATTTCTTAAAATCACGAAATTCTGTAATTTTATGATGTTGGGTAAAATCACTATAGTTTCCGGAATCCCTTATCTATTTCGTTATCGTTTTTTTACTGAATATATTAGTCGATTTCCGTGTACTTAATAGTGCTATTAGAGTACGATAAATCATATTTAAACGGTTCTTTTTCTATCTTTAACTTAAGTGTAGCTTAAATAGATATAAAATCGTCCGAAATTAAGATCAAATCAAAGTAAAACATAGTTTTTGGGTTCTGTAGAATTCACCCCTTTCTAAATAAGGAATCGTATCGGAAAATTGTAGAAAATCTTCCGAGTCTTGTCAAAGTTTCACAATCCAGTTCACAATGAAACCCTTTCTATGCTAAAAAGCAAAAACTATCAATTGATTGACACAGATGTATAGTCTGTCATGTATTTACTACATAGAAACTATGTAGTTAAACACTTAAATGAAGATACAGTTGTATTGCCGCAGTGGGAAAACGAAAAGATGAAGTTTACAGAAGACTGGTCGATGAATATGAAAAAAATGAAAACAGACCATTTGAAAATACAAAATATCATAAGAGTAGCTATAAATATTTCAAAAGTAAGCACAACCTATCATCTTCTGTTTTGTCTGTACAAAGACTTTGTACTACATGACTGTACCAATTCTACCGACCAGTCTCTTCTAATATATCAACGAGGGCAGAAGATCTACAACTCATTCTGATTTGTCTCGGTTTGTATATTTTGCAAATATAAAGTATAAAGCCTATAGGCAAGTTACACAACTTCATAAGGTATCCTCTGAGGAGCAAACTCAAGCTGTATTGAGTGTTACTACATATATCCCCTACAATGATCTGATTTACAAAATAACTCAAAGACATGATAATTATACTATTAAATATTTATACCATCGAGCTTGCATCGCTTAATATTTGCTACAAAATTTGAAATCAGAAAGTAAAGAACTATTTAATTCTGAACACAAAACAGCTTTTACTAACATTTCGACGATTAAAGAAGACGTGCCTGTACACAAAGAAGTATTCTGGTTGACAACTTTAATTACTTGATCAGTTAACCGGGCTTAATTTCTGCCCGAGGATCTCCGCCGAGAAAACTACACAACATATTATCAGCTTCAACAAAAACTAAAAATATTTGGTCAATGTATAGATACATGTATACAGCCTCAACAAGGCCAAGGTACATCCAATATTGTATACAGTAGCTCTATAATTTTGTCTTATGCCGTAATGGCGGAAAATTACCCGTTTAAAATGACTGTGATATACAGTCTGTCAAATTTAAAGATCTGAGCAGTGACTGCGAAACTGGTTGCAAACACTTTATGCAGCTACTAGTATTTTACGGAAGAGATATAGGGTAATATTATTAATTCGTTTATTTTAACAAATTTGATTCGTTTAGAGATAGTCACATGTTAAACTATATTTTCGAAGGTAGAGAGAAAACGGCGGATAGCAAAAAGCATATTGACCGGCAAAAAGCATATTGCACGGTTATTTTTAGAATATCTAAAAACCGATATACTTTGTGACGTCATGTAATGAATTTCAGGATATTGTTTAACGTTTTGAAACAAATGTTATCTGTGATCGATTATTTGACGAAAAAAAATCTTCAAATACATAAAATGTAAAAAAAAAAAGTAAATGAAATAACAACTAATATGTTTTTATTTTCAAGGAGACAATGTAATATCTATAAAGTTCCAACAAACCTAAATGACGATTTTGATACAAACCTCAGATACAAACATGGTCGGAAATTAATAATATAACAAATATAGCCTTCGTATGAGGTCAATACAGAATATATCGACCCAAAGAAGTATATTGACCTCGGACTTCGTCCTCAGTCAATATACTTCTTTCAGGTCAATATATCCTTGTATCGACCTCATACAAAGGCTATATTTGTATAAAGTTGTAATCCAATCAGATGAATATCCATTATCTAAAAACATTTCACTGGATTATTCAATTGAAATTATGCCACCTGCTTTAAAAACATTTCTGTATTGTCTTTTGGATGATGGCGCATCTGCGGCAGTTTATAAAGCATACGATATTCCTATTGACAAAGTTCTTAGATGTATGGCTTTAGTAGACTGTATATTATCTATAAATATTTTACTCTTTTTCATTTAGGCTTATCATTACAAATGCACCGAATTTATGGACACCTTTGATAATTATTAACAAGTTTGACTGATCAGGAGATAAGAAAAATTGAAAATGGGGCATACTACATGGCATTATTTTTCTTCTGGGGGTCAAAATTTTATCCAAGATAATGTCGACCTAACTACAGAAACAATAAAAGTTCTCCGTATGACTTTGGTTGGCTAAAAGGCAACATCGGACCGGTATGATGTCATCCAACTTTCTACAAGATTTGATCTGTTTACGCATTGGTTTAGGTATAGGGGGAGGGTTGAGATTTCCAAAAACATGTTAAAACCCGTCGAAATTTTGCGCCTGTCCTAAGTCTGGAGCCTCTGGCCTTTCTTAGTTTTGTATGATTTTTTATTTTAATTTCTTGCGTATATTTCGAAGCTTAGTATGACGTCCATTATCATTTCAAACTAGTACATTTTTGTTTAGGGGGGCAGCTGAAGAACGCCTCCGGGTTTGGGAGCTTCTTGCTGCATTGATGACCCATTGGTGGTCTTCGGTCGTTGCCTGCTTTTTTAACGGGTTGGTGTCTCTTTGACAAATCCTTCATGTCCATTCCCAATTTTTAATTCAATCTGTATATAGTAGATCTTGTGTCCGCTTTGAGCAAAACCTCTGCTGTACTGATATATGTCCATGCCAAGGAAGTTGTCTTTGTATGGATATGTTGACCGATAAGAATGAAACTATAATATTCCGATATCGCAATATTCCGACACCTAAATGGTCCAACATCCCATTGGTCCGACGTTTCGATCATTTAGGTTATACGCTAACGGTATTTAAACATAAGAAAGCCAAATAAAAGGTTCAATATTAAGATAACCTTATCCTCCGTTTGAAGCGGTGAAACAAGATATAAAAAAAGTAATACTTAGTGCCATAGTAGCCGAACGTCATCACTAGAAAAAAAGTACAAACTACTTTGTCAAGTGTTGTTTGATTAATTAGATATCTCAAGATACACGGCGGCCGACTAAAGTAAAATCAAACACAGTTTGACGTATATACAACGCGTGATCATATTTTCCTTGTGATGTTTTATATTAAAATTGTCAATTTGTTGATATAAATATACTAGTAGCACTTTACTCATTTTAGTAATGTTAGTTAGTACTCTTATCATATCTGATTTAGTGACGTAAATGAAATTGCGGTATGATACAGACTCAACATATTGCACTACAATAATATAAAAATCTGCCCTATGGTTGTCTGATCCTGAAGCGGTTACTAACAGGAGACCATACGCTTCCTCAATTTTAATGTACAGCTCATCATGGGACTTTTCTGAACAATTAAAAATACGTCATATGTTATATTTTCCCCATGCTTCAAATATTTTGTTTCGAATTATTTATATCAAATTTGCAGATATATGTTTGTAAATACGTGCATCAAATGATATGGAGGTATTATAAGATTTAGATAATGCAAGGGCGACTACAGATACATTTGTATGACTTAATGGTTGATTTTCAAAGACTCCGAGAGAAAACATTACGTAAAATGCGTTACCGTTAAAATCAACCAAAATTAATTAATACTGTGATTGAAATATATGTTCCCAACAATAATACAGTATTCCTATAAAAATGTTTCGTTTTTGCATTTGTTTTGACTCGATTTTTCTACTGGAAGTATCCGTGAATTGAAATTGCATCCATGACCTATGACCTCGATTTAAAAAAAAATGCACCATAATTTCTTTTGACGACCGGGATATTTAGAAAGTACACATTCTTAGCTTTCAAGTGATATATAATTTAGCCGTGTGTTAGGTAGGTGCATTAAAAATGTAAATTTGGCTCTCATATCACTCGCCTATAGGTGAAGTTTGTCTTTGTCCTTAAGTTTTCAAAGTATTTCATCGTCGTTTTCCGTATTTTTGCTATGATTTGTCGCTCTCTTACGATCATGTCTTTCATATACTTAGAATAAATGCGCATTCTACTTTTTGGGAGTTCACATTTCATAATAGCATACAAAATGCATTTCTAAAAACGCGAAAAAAAAAGAAAGGTAATGACTGTAGGAGGCAATATGTTTATATATTTAGAATGCTCGATTTAATAATGATATTATACATCGCATTGGAAAAATGTCGACCAAATATGTGTTTGTATAAATTCCAAAATATATAATTATATCTAAGCATGTTAAACCATTCCGGTACAATTACTAGAATACGATTTTAATTCCTATAGATAAAAACCGTGATGGATAAAACCTATTTTTTAAAATAAATATACATCAATAAATAATTGCTTCCATTACTTACCTGGGTCAAAAGAACAATATAACAGGGTAAAAAAAGTATACAATAGCAAGCAAATGATGTAAATAACACATTATTATGGTGTTGATAAAATTATTAAGATTGCAGCCCCAATCCATGCCGTTACAATGGCCAATGCCAGAATACCACCACAGGTTATAGATGTACCTGTCAACCGGGACACTCAGGTCACCACTGTGAGAAAGGTTAGTTACATTATAAATAATGTTTCCCGAAAACTACCGATTGTCATCAATATCATCATCAAGAATAATATTCAATAATTCTAGATTCAGACGTTCAGACATAACCCGAATGTTGCTTTGGTAAATTTCGCCTCTTTCTGTAAAAGAGGGACGAAAGATACCAAAGGGACATTCAAACTCATAAATCTAAAACAAACTGACAACGCCATGGCTAAAAATGAAAAAGACAAACAGAAAAACAATAGTACACATGACACAACATAGAAAACTAAAGAATAAACAACACGAACCCCACCAAAAACTAGGGGTGATCTCAGGTGCTCCGGAAGGGTAAGCAGATCCTGCTCCACATGTGGCACCCGTCGTGTTGCTTATGTGATTACAAATCCGGTAAATAGTCTAATTCGGTAGGTCACATTCATGAAAGGGAAGGGGATTGTAGTTACGACGTAAGGAACATATCCGATATCATTTGTGAAACGGTTATTCCATAACGGTCAACCAACTCGTGATGGCGTCCGTAAAATTTACGAAGGGATGATTTCAACTTCACCATTTGGAACTCTTGGTTTAATAGCTTCCTTGTGAGCAGTAACCCTCTATCAAGAAAATCATGATAGGAAATGCAAGCACGGGAGTATCGTATCAATTGGGAGATATATACCCCGTATGCAGGTGCTGCTGGAATGTTGCTACTTAGAAATGGAAAGTTCACAATTGGAAAGCTGAAATCATCTCTTTTGTCGTAAAGTTTTGTTTTCAACCGACCCTCATTGTCAATTTCTAGATGTAAGTCAAGATATGAAGCCGACTTAACTGTATCTGTAGTATCCTTTATCTCCAATTCGATGGGATAGATGCGTTCCACATAGTCACCAAATTTTGAATTGTTTAGTGAAAGAACGTCATCTATATAGCGGAAAGTAGAGTTAAAGGATATTGCTAACTTCTTATCTTTCTTCCTAAGAAGTTCCTGCATGAAGTCAACCTCATAATAATAAAGAAACAAGTCGGCAAGTAGAGGGGAACAGTTTGTTCCCATTGGGATGCTGACAGTCTGTTGAAAAACACGTCCTCCGAACGTTACAAATATGTTGTCAATCAAGAAATCAAGCATCTTGATAATATCGGTTTCAGAGAATTTTTTGTTTGAATCAGAGTGATTCTTTACAAAGTATGATTTATCCCTCCCTAAGACAAGATACTTGTATCTACGTTGGCCATTTTTTTTTTATGAAGCATAGTAATACCAACTCTTTCAATTTGTCTTTTAGTTTGGAAATCCAATGTGGAATGTAGTCATAATTTTCTATAAAAACATCAGCAATGAAATACAGACTCATAAGTACTCATTTAGTACATCTGCTACATTATATCTAATTTGTTTGTATTTCCTGCTTAAAATATTAAAAGACTCACAAAGAAATAAATTTTGACTGAAATTGAGAAAACATGTCAACGTCTTTTAAAAAAAACCTAAAATTATGACTTTGACTTACAATATCATACTCTTAATATATTTTAACTATAATGTGTAAAAGTAATAGTTATTTGCTATGTTTTACCATTTATATTTCAGTTGACTGTAAGTACAAAGTTCGTATAAGACCTCTGGTGACTGGTGATGGTTTACTACACTATTTGTGTTTTCCTTACTACAGTTGCGATTATTTATTTAGAAAAAAAATATATAAACAACACGTTATAATTTAAAATATAAAAAAGAAGATGTGTTGTAATTGCCAATGCGACAACTCTCTACAAGAGACCAAATGACATATAAATTTACAACTATAGGTTACCGCACGGCCTGCAGCAATGAGGAAAGCCCATAACGCATAGTAAGCTATAAAAGGCCCCGAAATGACAAATGTAAAAGAATTAAAACTAGAAAACTAACGTCCTAATTCATGTAAAAATAAATTAACGAAAAACAAATATGTAAAACATCAACAAACGACAACCACTGAAACACTGACTTGTGACAGGACACTACATACAGAATGTGGCAAAGTTAAACATGTAAGAGGGATGCCAGCCCTTCCCCTAACCTGGTACAGTGGTGTCACTTAACATGTACAACATAAGAACAAACTATAAAAATCAGTTGAAAAAGGCTTGACTCATCAGATTGGTCCAAATAGAAATATTACACAAAGTGGACGTGGCAAGGTAGTTGAATATCCCAACAACAAACAGACATTACGTACATATCTGAGAGTACTCGCAGTTACTGAAAGCTAGTTCAAAGCCACTGATAACTAATAAAAGAAGTCACGCGTCTAAGACTAACTTATCAATTAGTACACATCCAACATCCAATGGATTTAGTGTGAAGACGTCATAAACAGTCAGAGAAAAACTTGACCTTGTGAAATGTCAAAAAACAGGTATCGACAGATTGTAGATCCAAGAATGTGTATATGTAAGCAATAATAATTTTTAGTTTGCTTTTAATTTACTGTTAACAAAATCAATATTAATGCCAATAAAATCAATATTCAATTAACTTATTACAGTGTTGAAATGGTAACCTTTTAAAATAAGTTAATATGAAGGATCGATAAGTTTATCAGGATAGTTTCTTAATTTCCGAGCTCGGTAAACAAAATTTCCATAAAAATGAGTTACAACCAAACTTCAAACCCAAATCTTTATATTTATGGAAGAATCTAGTTAAGGTTTTACATATTTTTTGGTAACGAAATTCCTGGCTAAATAATTTACTACTTATTTATAGATTACGCTCGTTAAAATCAAACAAACACAGGCTAGCGATCTAGGTGTGAAATATAAACACCATAGGATGGTGCCGAAGGAACATCACCTTCCAAAAAGGGAAAATTACCAATAGGACTCTTCCGGATTTTACACTCATTAGGAACGCTCAAAGCCTAATATAAGATTATACGACGACACTTTTATCGTATATTTGTTGTCCCTCTAAACGTCATGGGGCGATATAACAAATAATTAAAGATAATCGTTGATCATCTCAACGAGATTGATTTTCTCGCTTGAGCCGGGACGGCGAAAACGAGAAAGGCAACCGAGTTGAGATGACCAATGATAATCTGTTTATCGCTATTTTACATATGACGACGTTGTCAATTTCATCTCAATTTCTTTAGCAACCCCACGTGCCTGCTTAGTTTCTAGCGATAATTTTCCGTCTCAAGCGAGAAGCATGATATGAAAAATTATCACAAAAAGAAGATCAAAGGAAATATGCACAAACTAGCGATAATTGTCTTTACGCGTGATACTTGGGACATTGTAGAAAATACCATACATTTGGTTTCGCTTGATCATCATTATGTAATTCATTATTTTCCATTTATAATCGTATCGTTACTTTAATCAAGTCAGTTTTTAATATATATGTATTTGAGCTTTTGATATTTGCCATTTGATTACGGAGTTTTGTGGTTGGAATTTTCCTCGGAGTTCGGTATTTTTTGTTATATATTTTAATTTGTACACTTACACTCATCTAATATTGCTTGCTAATGCCCGATGTGATAAATAAACTCATCCTTAATACCATGATTAAATTTTATATTTATGCTAGACGCGCGTCTCTTTTACAAAAGACTCATTAGCAACGCTCGAGTCCAAAAAAATTTAAATTGCAAAACAAAGTTGAAGAGCATAACAATTTTCCTTTTGTGGTCCTAATTCAATTAATGCATTGACTTTGTACTTTGCATGTGTAATAAATAAACAAAATAAGAAAATATGGTATCAATGTCAATGTAATAAATATCCACCAAAAGCTCAAATAAAGTGGATTTAATAAATTATAAACCACCATACGGCCATCAAGAATAAGAACAAAAACAATATATAGTTGGTAACAGCAGGTCCAAATATAGCAAATATGAAACATTTTGAGAAAGAACTAATTGCCTATTCTATAACAAAACAATCTAAAAAATATATAAATATGACAGACAGGCACACACAACAACTATTGCACAACAGGTGCATACAGAATGTGGTGAGTTTAAATATGTTTGCTAGCGCTCAACCTTCGATATTTTATATTCGGAGTGGTGTTTCTGTACAACATAAGAACAAATTTTTAAAAGCTGTCGAAAAGCGGTTTAAGTCTTCAGATCGCTACGAAGCAGAAAAACTTCTAACAAAATAAAGTTTATCAAATTGTTTGACACCAGTACGCGTACTGAGGTGACATGAACAGAAACAGTTCATACATAACTATATATATTCTAACTAACTCATAACGGCACAATGATGAACATGTATCAAAGAATACTACATGTATAAAAAACGCTAAACATAACATTGAAAATAAATATAAAGTTTGTTCCTTGCTTGCACCATCATATACAATGCTGTTATTTATTACAAAAATGAACTATTCCCGTGAGAAAAGAAACAAATGTGATCGATGTGAAGATTGTTTAAACGACCATATAGGTACTTAAATCATGTTTATTCAGACTGTAGTAAAAATCCTTGTGGTCCACATGGGAGATGCACAAATGATCGCAGAACCTACAGGTGTACTTGCCATAGCGGATATACAGGAGCAGTGTGTGGTAGAAGTAAATATAAACTAAACTCACTTTTCAAATATCTTTAAAGATAAATGATTTGATGGACGCAATTTTAACTTTGTCTCCCTTATTCATGACAAACATCTATTACTGGCCGCAATATGAACGAGAAAACTCAAGCAGAAAGTAAAAAAAAACAACTATATAATCCTCCTTTTCATGCAATGGAAATATCGTTAAGACCATACATAATGACTTTGACAATAGTTCCAGTAGGCAACATAATGGTAATATGATAAGAGTAACCATTTCAATTATAATGAATTTTACTGTATCTTCTAAAATACCTGTCTTTATAACTCTGTTAAATAAGCAATGTGCTTGTTCTAGAAAAATATGTTTGACCATCGTATATTTAAACGATCAATATTTGATTTGCATTTCAGTTATTGACCGTAAGTAATTTAATTCGCATAACAGTTAAAAAAGTATAAAGTAAAAAAAACCAAAACAATACAAATATCGAACGGTAATGGACATTCAAAATGGATATTCCTTTATAAAACCAAGCAAAATCAAAAACCTAATCATATCTAACGGATAACAAACAGTTGCCATATCCGGACAGGGTACATGCATTTCCTTGTGTAGAAACTTGTGGAATAAACATGGTTTTAAAGCTAGATAAACCTATCACCTGTATGGTACCATAACATTGCATTATATTGAGTCGCATACCATTCCATTATGTTGAATCCCATATACGACATGTTCTTATATCTTTATACACATTTTGAAGATTTTTAAAAGTACATATAAAACAAAATATAGACATCATCAAAAACAAAAGGACAGTCACAGACAACATGTTGCAGGTTAAGCTTGTTTGTTTGTGTCCTACACGTGTCTCTTTTTGATCTATTTGTTGATTTAGACATCGGTAAATTACATTTGCTTTTACAATATGCAAGTTTAACCTTGAAAGACTGAAATGTTTAAAACGCTGTACGGTTTTATATTTACATTCAAACATTAAAACAAAAACAACTATTACAAGACATATATTATTACGAACAGACTTGTTTGACCATGTTCATATAAAATGGCCATTTATATTTCAAATTTTCTTTACTATTGCAATATATATACGATGAAAAAAACTAATCGTTCATGTGTAATATTTACTTTAAGACTTTGTTGCTTTATTATAATCAACATATGTTTTCAGATTGCGATTCAAATCCTTGTGTGCGAGGGAAATGTGTAAACAACCCGGCAGTCGACTTTCAGTGTCAATGTCCGACAGGATACGAAGGAAAAACTTGTGATACAGGTAAAATATATTGTTGAACAATTTCGGCAACTAATACGTAATACTAGCTCATGACTATCCTTTATAATTATCAACCACAACAAAAAAGTGACACAAAAACTTAAAAACTTAATGGGTATTTCAACACGGCATTTTAAATAATCAGTCTTTTTCACCGGAAAAAATAACGTTATGTTGTTGATCCACATCACGCGACTGTATATTAATTCAAAGCTACATTTGTAACATCTATTCCTTTCTTCTATCAATTTTCTTTTTCTATAAATGATTTTCTTATCCTTGATTGTGGTCTTCTGCTTGTCATACTTTTTGTAGCTTGAATGGTTAAGTTTTGGTGTTATGTACGTATTTGTAGGGAATTTTGAGACACATGATCTAATGTTCTCGCTAGTAAACAAACGTCTACGATTGTTATATCGGTAGTAAAGTTTTAGATAAATGGTAAACTGCTGACATAAATAAAGGCAACAGTAGTATACCGATGTTCAAAACTCACAAATCCATGGAAAAAAAACAAAATCGGGGTAACAAACTTAAACTGAGGAAAACGCATTAAATATAAGAGGAGAACAACGACACAACATTAAAATGTAACACACACACACAGAAACGGACTAAGCATTAGACAAAATCCTATGAGCATAACAAATATAACATCAAAACCAAATACATGAATTTGGGATAGTTAAGTACCGTGACACGTCTTATGGGAATGTGAATTGACACTCAAAAATAGGAGAAAACAAACGACACAACGGAAACACGACGTTAAAAAGTGTAACACACACAGAAACGAACTATGATTTAACGATGGCCATATTCCTGACTTGGTATAGGACATTTTTAAAGGAAAAAATGATGGGTTGAACCTGCTTTTGTGGCATGCCAAACCTCCCCCTTTTATGGCCATGTGAAATATAACATTAAAATGACAACACAACATTACAGGTCTACCATATAAATAAATAGGAGAACACAAGTGACAAAGAAACACACGAATAATAGCTAACAAAAGTCAAAAAGTTTAAACTTTTTTAATACGCCAAAAGTGCATTTTGTCCACATAAACTAGTGACGCCCAGATACAAAAGTTTGAAAGCCGAAACAAGTACATCCGCACTCAAACACATATCTTATTATATCTCTACTTAATGGATAGTGTACCGTAAAATGACAACAAGCGTATACTCCTAATTTTGTTAAACACATTTACAGGAGCTGTGATAATATAAAAATCAATTAAAAATCTGTGATAATTATATATCAAGTTTAAAAAACCAGACAGATTTTGAAGTTGTGAGAGAACTTGAAGTATGGAAAATGTAAATGTACTTTCACATCAGGAGCCCCATAACTCAGTGTTTGTCGATTAATTGTTAAGTGTTACATGTACATATTAGTTTTTTTGTAAAAGGAATTAGGCCGTTAGTTGTCACGTTTGAATCCTTTTACATCACAAATGGAAGTTTTTAACGACATTGACTGGCCATACAGCCCTTGCACGATCGGGGGCATTTTGTAGCGGACTCTGCGGTATGGAATTCGCTTTCATTGTTTATGACCGTACGATGACCTATAGTTCATAGTTTCTATTTGTCTCTAAGGTTGTCTCATTGACAATCATACCACATTTTATTTTTTTTATATTTGTTTATTTGGTAGAAAATATTTTGTATATACTGAAAAATGTATTCACTAGGAAATTCACTCTGCATTATGAATTAAATCTAAATTAAAGAAGAGGGACGAAAGATACCAAAGGGACAGTCAAACTCATAAATCTAAAACAAACTGACAACGCCATGGCTAAAAATGAAAATAAAAAAGCAAAACAAACAAACAACAGCACACATGACACAACATAGAAAACTAAAGAAAAAACAACACGAACTTCACTAAAAGACTAGGGGTGATCTCGGGTGCTCCGGAAGGGTAAGCAGATCCTGCTCCACATGTGACACTCGTCGTGTTGCTTATGTGATAACAAATCCGGTAAATAGTCTAATTCGGTAGGTCACATTCATGAAAGGGGAGGGATTGGAGTTACGCCGTAAGGAACATATCCGATATCATTTAAATGCTACATTTGGTGTATATCATTGAAGGAAATCATTTATTATTTCATCACTGTTTTTTTGTGTTTAGACTATAGTTAATGTACGTGTACTGTCATGTTCAGATAATTGATTAATAAAGTTAAATGTTTTTCGTGAAATGTCCGAAACTATTATTTAGGCTAAAGAGTATGTTTTGATGGTTTTTCTTTTTAATGGTTTATATGATTAATTTGTAAAATCAATTTTTGGTTTTTATTTGAAGAAAAGCAACGCTGTGAAAAAGTGTTATTGAAATAATACTACAAATGTTTACGATTTGTACTTGTAATCGGTATATGGTAAAAAGGGCTCCTGGACTTTATCGATCTGTACGTTTATGACATGGCACAATTACTAATACAAAATAGAGGTACCAATCTTTATAGAGTAAATAACTGTTTACGCAGTGGTCGCCGAAGCAACAGAGGAAATTAATTTTCTTTTCCAGTAAATTAGATGACTACTAGGTTATATAATATATAATGTATGATAATGTTTTCATACTTTTTCATTGTTTTTAGCACATAACTGTAAGTACTCATTTCTATTTATGTTTTGTATATCATATAAATCAATGCATGCGTGTTTTTAACAATTGGGACTTAAAAACGATTACAATACATAGAAACAAAGAAGAAGCAAGGTATTGCAATTTTTTTGCTATTTGAAATCAAAAATCAAAAGTATTATAAATCTAACAAATAACATCCTTCAAATTAAGGATATAACCAAAAATTAACAGCTACATATGATGATATCTCTTCGACGATATTGACAAAGATTGACAATTTCAAAAATAGAAAATCTGACAAAATCGTTGATCACAAATGTTTATTTCCAAACTGTCAACTTTCAATTTCTAAGAAGTATCATATCTTCTGCTTAATCGTAATGTCTTTATATGCAGAATAACAATCCATGGTCTCGAAATATAAAATTTATTTGTACAAGTCTTAAACTCAAGTAGAAGCGAAGCTGTGCAGAGCATTTCTACCTGTTCAGAACCGAGTACAAATAACATTTATATTTCCAGACAATGTATGGTTATTTTTTATATACTTAAGCTGTTCCAAAATGAAATATTTAGGGTAAAATCATATTTTGAATTGCAGCGGACGACGTTAAATTTTGCGAACATGTTTGTTTTATTGACGTCTTAGGGACGACATCAAAAGTTTAGTGTAGGAGAAAAAAAAAACTGAATTCACATAGTTTTTTCACTGACCCCCCACCCCCAATTGATTTACCAATAGGGATATGTGTAAAAATCGAGTTTAGATATACAAAACTTGCAGAATTTTAACCCCCACCCCCAAACTATTTGATTTAAGTTTTTTTTTTTTATCCTACATCGATCTTTTGATGTCGTCCCTTATATAAAAGGAAACGCATTATCAACGTCATAAACAAGGCGATATACTGTATATCAGATATGAATATACGGTCAATGCAATTTGACTGCGCAAATAGCACTGCTGCAGTATATATATCTTTATTGATACGTAATGGTGATGCTTTTACTGACTATACTTACTTCGTTAGCTGGTGTATGCATAGAACACAAAAAGACTGTCACAATAGAGATTGTAGAAAAAACTATTTACATACACAGTACCTACGAACGGGTTTACGGTCACCGTCATGTATTGGTTGATCGATACGAAATTGATTTGTCCAAACTTACAGGCGACCTTCGGCTACCCTTTCGATTTATCCAGTCTCATTCCGTTTGGGTTCTTTATGAATTCATTCGATTCACTCAATTGTAGTAAATACATTGTTTTAGTCGATTAATGAGTTGTTACGTACATACTTTATTTGTTTATAATTCAATATTAATTATCTAGAAGGACTTTAGTTCAAAGCATCTTTGTTTTTGTTTTAGTTTATGATACCTTCTTTGCTATACCTGTTTTAAGACAATTGCTAATGTTTATAGTGTCGGGGGTAACAACATAAATAAAGGATACTACAGATACAGTTAAGTCGGCCTCATATCTTGACATCTAGAAATTGACAATGAGGGTCGGTTGAAAACAAAACTTT
This sequence comes from Mytilus edulis, assembly GCF_963676685.1. Classification (NCBI taxonomy): domain Eukaryota; kingdom Metazoa; phylum Mollusca; class Bivalvia; order Mytilida; family Mytilidae; genus Mytilus; species Mytilus edulis. The sequence goes on from NC_092353.1 coordinate 12,662,766, forward strand.
ACGACAAAAGAGATGATTTCAGCTTTCCAATTGTGAACTTTCCATTTCTAAGTATCAACATTCCAGCAGCACCTGCATAAGGGGTATATATCTCCCAATTGATACGATATTCCCGTGCTTGCATTTCCTATCATGATTTTCTTGATAGAGGGTTGCTGCTCACAGTGAAGCTTTTAAACCAAGAGTTCCATATGGTGAAGTTGAAATCATCCCTTCGTAAATTTTACGGACGCCATCACGAGTTGGTTGACCGTTATGGAATAACAGTTTCACAAATGATATCGGATATGTTCCTTACGTCGTAACTACAATCCCCTTCCGTTTCATGAATGTGACCTACCGAATTAGACTATTTACCGGATTTGGTATCACATAAGCAACACGACGGGTGCCACATGTGGAGCAGGATCTGCTTACCCTTCCGGAGCACCTGAGATCACCCCTAGTTTTTTGGTGAGGTTCGTGTTGTTTTTTTTTAATTTTCTATGTTGTGTCATGTGTGCTGTTGTTTGTTTGTCTTTTTCATTTTAGCCATGGCGTTGTCAGTTTGTTTTAGATTTATGAGTTTGACTGTCCCTTTGGTATCTTTCGTCCCTCTTTTTTAATTTTACCTCGCTTACCGTCACAAAAGATCTCTTGTGTGTCTATTAAATTTGTTTACAACTCTTCGCTCCACACAAATCGAACACAATGTTGTTGTTTTTTTTTGCTTTCTGTGTGGTGGGGATGTTATTTCATTTCCCCACCTTAACCTCCTTTCAATGATGCATATCTAATTGATTTTGACTTATAATGCAGATGATTATAGTTGAAAACTGGTTTTCAACTATAATCATCTGCGAAAAAAAAACCGCTAGGGAAAAAATAATAATTGTGGCGATTAAAATTCGTCATTGGCGAAAGAATTTGGCGAAAGAAATATATAAAACGATTTATTTTCAGCCATCTTGTTTATTTACTTTTTTCGGGTTTCTCTGACTTTACCGATCAGACAATACTCGGAATTCTCCTTGAACTCGTTAAGATTTTGACAGAAAATCAATAATCAGCTGATTGCATTCATAGATCATTCGTAGCTATCGACATCAAAGGACTAATTAATAAAGGTGTTGATTGTTATGATATAACAAAATGATATGATTAAATGGCTTCTGTCACATGTCACAAAAGGGAACTATTAACCACTTTGCGACGCACGTGTTTGAAGCAAAATTTTTACGCTGCCTCTCCTTCTTTTAATGATAGTCCAGAAAAGAAAATTGTTGTTATGACGAAAAATGTTCAAAAGCAAGAAAGGTCTCTGATTTAAAACTTTGTCATTTAACTTTCATATAGATCATTGATTTGAGTGGGTACTCCAAAGTCGTTTCAGTGACGAACGTGCTTCAAGCATATAGTTTTACTTATTTACGATGGTCTAGAAAAGAAAACTGTCGTTATGAAGAAATCTATTCAAAAAGTTTGGCATGAGAGTAACCCTTCAATGTAATGACTACACCTTACACGAGGGATCAATTCTTGCTTTTTATTTAGGGGGGGGGGGGGGGGGCTGGAAAAAAGGAAAATTTTTAAAGAAAAATATATTGTGTTACTTGGCGAAACAAATAATAAAGTGGCGAAAAATATATTCTTTTGGCGAAAGAGGTGGCGAAAAAAATAATTGACCCAGGGGAAACCCTGGTTGAAACATTAAAATTGCATTCGATTTACAACATATGTCATCACGACTTATGTCGTGGTTGCCTTACTGATAGTTTCTGTAGTTTCTGCAGTTTTGTATTTATATTTATTGAACATGATAACAACAATCAAAAGAAAATTCAAAGGAAATTTAAATTCTTAACAAAGATTGTAGCTCAAATCCATGTGTCCATGGAACCTGTGAGAAGATCAATGGAGGTTATAACTGTTCCTGCCAAGCTGGATATACAGGTTATAACTGCCAAAAAGGTTAGTTAGACTGCATTGTATTGAAATATGTTACAGATATATTTTTTCATTATATAAAAATTATATTTCTAAGATACATTGGTCAATCTGTATAATGTAAAAAAAAAGATAAGAGCGTGTTTATAAAATATAGGTATGCAAAATAATAAATTAAAAAACATCATCAAAGAAAGGCAAAATATACCATTACCATAGCGACATTCTAACACTTAAATGTAAGTTGAAAACAAACTTTTATAGGTGACTACGCGGTATGGGATTTGCATTATTGAAGGCCGTACGGTGACCTATAGAAGTTTATTTCTGTGTCATGTGTAATCTTGTGAAAAAATGTCTCATTGGCAACCACACCATATCTTTTTTTATTGACAATATGTATGCCAAGAAAAAAATATAACGTAACCAAAATACAAACAAAAATATCCAAGCCACGTCCACTTGTATTTTTGTACATTTGATGAGTTAAGCCTTTTTGAACTGATTTTTATAGTTCGTTCTTATGTTGTACTGTTATACCACTGTCCCAGGTTAGGGGGAGGGCTGGGATCCCGCTAACATGTTTAACCCCGCCACATAATTTATGTATGTGCCTGTCCCAAGTCAGGAGCCTGTAATTCAGTGGTTGTCGTTTGTTTATGTGTTACATATTTGTTTTTCGTTCATTTTTTTTTACATAAATAAGACCGTTAGTTTTCTCGTTTGAATTGTTTTACATTGTCTTATTAGGGCCTTATATAGCTGACTATGCGGTATGGGCTTTGCTCATTGTTGAAGGCCGTACGGCGACCTATAGTTGTTAATGTCTGTGTCATTTTGGTCTTTTGTGGATAGTTGTCTCATTGGCAATCATACCACATCTTCTTTTTTATAAAACATAACATATATAATGTATAAGATGAATAATTATGTTTGTATTAAATGCTAACTTACTGCTGCGAATCAACTATAAGCAGTCAGCATTATAGCATCCTAATTTTATAATTGTCATTGTTGTGTTACAACTAATACCAAATTAATACTTTTACACGTTTTGTGTTTATGATATTAATATATTTTGTGTTAAATAAGAAATGCAGCCGTATCAATGATCTAACCATTGCTCGGAGATTCTTATACTTTTGTATTCATTTCTACGTTCTCTTGTTCGAGGAAAAAGTGACGTATAGCTTAAAATGTTGGATCAATACATGCTTATTCTGCTCAAATCTTGAAAACGTATTCATTTTCTTTTGTAGCCATAAATCGTAAGTATAAAAGTAACGTTTGCATTAATATATGGTATACTGCTCTAGTTAAATATTTAACCTTTGTGTAAAACAACTTAAACAAAATGTAAACAAATACATAAAGGAAACAAGCTAAATTTCATGCATTCGAAACGCTTTATGAGGAGTATTTACTTTTTATCAGGAAAGCTGAAAACCAGATGTTTGAAAGTCAAGGATGTGCAAAACAGAAACAGTTGAAGTTAACATAAACAAACGTTACAACTTACCACTAATCTTCAGTTTTTTCGTCGATTTGTATTCCTTTCAAGCTGAATGAGTTTGTTTTTATATTCATGAATGTCGTGTAAATTATTAAAGACCTTTTGTTATTTGATGTTCTTATTTTGAAGTTAAAGCATTTTTAATTGACAACGTTGATGTGTTTCAGCTTTTAATTTTGTTATTCGTTAGGTACTTTCCGTTTTGAATTTTCCTCGGCGTTTGGTGTTTTTATAATTTTGCTTTTGGTCCTTGTTTGCTGTTGATGCCCGTTGTCTTTTCAGGCTTTCAATTGTCATATGAAGTTTTGAGATTCCTTTTTTTCAATTTTTAAGAGGTACTTTGATACAACATACTGATTTCTACTGGTATTTTCAATTTATGAAAATATTATAAAAGTTATTTTTATAAGTTATCTGTGAAACATCATATGGTTACTGTAAAAAATGAATACATGCCTCTTTTTATTTTTAGATTGCAGCCCAGATCCATGTATACATGGTCACTGTCATAATAAGTTAACACGCTTCCATTGTACATGTGAAACAGGATACCAGGGACCAAAATGCAGCCAAAGTAAGTGACAATGATCTAGGAAGGTAGCCATGTCACCTTATCCTTATTTTGAATGTAAATTAACTAAATATAGCCTAGTGCTTCATAATTACTCTTTGTACCTATACATTCAACCAGAAATAATAAAATAATTCAAAATCGGTCTATACATTCTTAGTCCTTTTAATCTGAATTTGTGAGTATACATTAACACAGACGATTTACATTAACAATTTACTTATTTTTATAGCAATTGATCGTAAGTATATCTTATTCTTTAGTTTTCTATGTTGTATCATGTATACTATTGTTTGTCTGTTTGTCCTTTTCATTTTTAGCCATGGCGTTGTCAGTTTATTTTAGATTTATAAGTTTTAATGTCCCTCTGGTATCTTTCGTCCCTCTTTTATTAAATATGCATGATGTTTATTGATAACCGACATTACCAACAGAAAATATTTGAACCCGAATTATTTTTGATTTAACTGAACTACAATAAAATTTTATACTAGAAATAGGTTAAGCTAGCTACAAAACTAGGTTTAATCCAAAATTTTCGGTAATAATTTAGGAATATGTTTACACTCTTACCGTTGTTTGATATTCATATATACACATGGAAAAAAGTATTGCAACACCTTGATTTTTTAAAACTTGAAAAATCAGCCTCTTTTTATGGATGAAATATAATAAAATATGTGTATAACATTATCGAAACATAGTTTATGATAACATTGGCATTGAAACGAACAAAACATGTTTGGAAAAAAAAAATGATTTATATAACCACAATTTTAATAACAAAATGAAGTGTTTTTTGTACAAAAAAAAGGCATTTTACAACTTTTACAGTAGTCGAACTTTATAATGTCAGACATTTCAAAATTAATCTTCAGATGACTGTTCCCATCATGGTTGATCGTTACACGCCAAAGGATTAGTACTTTGTGCGCAGCCTCCATTCAAACGGATAACCTCATCTAAACGTCTTCTGATTCCTGCCATAAATCGACTAATTTGTTGCTAAGGAAGCAGCAACCATTTCTGATGAAGGGCATTGTTTATTTCATGATGTGTTTGAACTGGGGTGTCCTTTCGCGTATTTTCCGCCCAATAGTGTCCCAAATATGGTCGATATGGTTCAAATCCGGGCTACGATTCGGCCATGGAAGATGAACCGAATTCCATTTGAACATTGGATCTTCCTCCACAATGCTAATTTCCAACTTTGGCGAGCTCTGCACTACAATGGATACGGAAAACTGTGTGTCTGTTCGTTAGCAAAAGTCTCCGAAATGGTCTTATCGCACGATAACCTTTAGCGATGAGTCGATCTCGAACAGTTCTTGTTAAAAGACTCCTGTATGGCCACCACTCTCCTTTTAGGATTGCTTGTATGCAATGGGTTTCCTTCTGACCAACCTTCATTATGCTTGATTTTCCCAAGCAAATGGTATAGGGGGTCTTCATTATCTCGGAAGGTCTTTAACAGCGTTTATTGCCTGATTTTTATTCTCAAAACGACTTATAGTGGAATGGTGATGACCAACAATACGTGCAGTTGTTAAGCGACATCCCTGTTTCTCTTATGCTGATAATCTGCCATATTGCAGCAGTTTAAAGTGTTGAAAACAATGAGGATAAAAACATCTGTTTTGCTGTTTACGGGTACAGTAGCTGCATGCGGAGATAAAAACTTATCGAGTCGATATTTATTGATTAAACTCAGGTGATACTTAAATGATGTTTAACTAGTTCTATTTTACCAAATTATATCACAAAAAAATAAAGAGTGTTTTTCTAATTTCAATTTCAATTTGGTGTTGCAATACTTTTTTTCCATGTGTATATATATAGTTGACTGTTTGATTTTGTCTGTGTTTTGAAAATACTTGGGAAGTCTGTATTTTAGAATATCATACATATTTCCTAATACAATAATAAATGAAACATTTAAAAAGAAATCCTAAATTGTGTCATGCGTCGACCCTTATAGCTTTTCTAGATTAATCTTCATCAGAAACACTGAAAGCCGAATATATTTGAAAGCCAATTATGTATAAGAACAAAACAGAAGAATTTTTAATTTTTTCCAACTTTGTATCCTTTGGCGTGTTGACATTGTGATTTTTTTCCATAGCAAACTGATACTTTGATACGTCTACGTTCGAAAACTTCACACATACGTAACTTTGTTGCGTACTAGTAACGTTTAGAAATAGTATTATACAATATAAGAGGTACCTATCATGAAACAATTATTGGTGACACATTCGTTTATTTTTAGATTGTAATCCAAATCCATGTATTCATGGTTCTTGTCACAATAGGTTAACAGGTTTTATTTGTACGTGTGGAGTTGGGTACCAGGGTTCGACGTGCAATAAAGGTAGGTCACATTGGAAATTAAATTTGATATTGATTTTGTATTTAATTTGTACTTTTAGAATATAAATACATAATAATAGTAAAATATCCTTTATTAAAGTAAGATATAAAAAAAACAAGTAACTATTGGTATGTCTTTTACATTTCCCGTTGTATCAATATTTTTTGTGATAACAAATTGAACAGCAGTTACGATTTTTTCTATGATATAAAAATAAGGAGATGAGATTATGACATCTATCAACCTAAGTTTTAATAAAGTGGATGTAAGATATTAAAGACAACTGTACGGCATTCAACAATGACAAAATATTAAGTTGGCAATGTTGCCGTAATTTATAACAGTAAATGAACAAGTCTCCTATAACAAGTTATTCACTGCAATATTTAAGACGGAAATGCAAGAAATTTCTTTTTAGATTCATGATCAGCAATCTCATTAAATCAGCAATTCATGTATATTCTTTGCTTTATTACAGAAATTGATCGTAAGTAAAACTTATTCTTTTATACGCTGAATAATTAAGATGCAGTTGTCAGTTTTGACACATTGAGTTTTAAAATCATTATTTAAATGAAAATCCGTTTCATATGAATCTTTTATTTTCAATGTTATCGGGTTCTTTTATATTTGCAAAACATGCAACCTTGTAATTGAAACAGATGAATGAGGTTTAAATAAAAAGATGGCATGAGTGCCAAAATGACAACTCTCCATCTATGTCACAATTAGTAAAAAGTTACCATTATAGGTAGAAGAAAGCCTTCAATACGAATCATTGTTCACACCTAACAGCAAGCTATCACGAGTCCCGAAATGACAAGTGTAAAACTTTCAAACAGGAAAACCAACGGTCTAATATATATTAAACGCGAGAAACTAGGAACACTTATGAATAAACTCATCATAGATACCAGGACTAGATTTTGTATATCCGCCAGACGCGCGTTTCGTGTACAAAAGACTTATCAGTGACACGCTCGAATCCAAAAAAGTTAAAAAGGCCAAATAAAGTACAAAGTTGAAGAGCGTTGAGGATCAAAATTCCTAAAAGTTTTGCCAAATACAGCCAAGGTAATCAAGAAACGACAACCACTGAACATCAGTTTTAAGACATTTGAAATTAGTTATTGCTTAACGAAAAACGACTACAGAAGTGAATAGAAATAATCACACAAATTAGATATTATCTTGATAGTATTATTTTTAGTGCACAATGACTGATATTATATTTTGTCAAATAATCATTTGTATGAAGGTTAAGAATTTATTGAGAAATTGAATTAACGGTGGGTATATCGACAATCGCATACATACAAAGTGGTATGTTTCCAAATTATATAAAAATAAGTCGAAATATATTCAGTTGAAATTATAAAATAGTAAAAATGCTTTTTCAAATGATTCTTAATAATTTGATATATCACCTTTAAATAAATACTATTCAGATTGTAGTAACAATCCTTGCGTATATGGTACATGTCATAGTAGTCTCTCTGGATACCAATGTAGCTGTATTGTCGGATATACAGGTCATAATTGTGATAAAGGTAAATATTTGTGTATTGGTAAATAAATACAAATGCAGCATTTGGAATATTTTTCATAACTAAACTCTATGAGTAACTTGGTTGCAATAAATGACATTTTTCTGCTTAATAGTCAGGCTTTTAAAAATCAGTCTTGTTATACAAATTTCAAAGCATGGCATCAAAAACCTGTCGACCCAACCATTCTGTTTTTAAGTTTCCGTCATCCTGAGTTGGGAATAAGAAGTTTTTTGTATCTGCGTGGCTTGTTATTCGGGAAATGCTTTGATAATATGTGATTAGAATGAAAGCAAATTACATAGTTGGCTCCCCTTAATATGTAAATTCTATTGCAATTAAACCGAATTATATCTGGAAATGAAACACGGAAAAATAGAACAGGAAGAGCAAACATATATTATATTGTTGCACAAGTATACGTTGTCAACATAAATAAATGTTATCTCGCTTGGGGTTTTGTTTGTCAGGATTGCACCACTGCTTGATTCTAAGGCAGACAGACAAACATCTGATTGTAGGTAAAACGTGTTAATGGTATGAAACTTTCAAAGCCAGTAAAACTTTGAATATTACATTTTACAGCGCCGCCCGTAATGACTATAACAACTTACGAAGAAACAACAGTTTCAACACAAACAAGTCCTGTCTGTAATGATAGTCCATTTGTCACGTGTTCAGATCAACATGTGTGCGCAGACCTTACACTGAAACAGTTATGTCCCTTTAGTTGTGGATTATGTAGTAAGTTATCCTTCAATACATTTCAAGTCTCCGCTTGGGTGAGTTGTCCTTTTCAAATTAAGAGTACTGCGTTCATAATTGCACATAACAATATGTGTATTTTAAACAAATATATTAATGTGTTTAGTGATTATGCAAAAAAAAACCAACCATATGTGACAGTATGTTAAAAATCAATATAAAGCACATGAGTGTCTGGTTGTATGCGTATAATTAAGATAAACGTAATTGATGGCACAACCCTTTAACATGGTCTTCCAAATGAGTGAAAATGTTTTAAGTCGATAAATGAGTTCAGGAATTGTGAATGATAATTAAAAGACTTTATTTTTTCACACACTTTCCAATTACTCCTACTTAGTAAACAACGGTCATATTGAAGGATAACAGGGCGGATAAAAATAGCAAGTGTTATATGTATATGAGTTCTTTCATTTATTTAAGCTTGTTCATATATAATTTATTTTTATTCATTTCAAATCACCCACGTGATACTTTGTCTGTTCATTGACAGTATGAGAAATAACACAACAGATTGCAGTTTATAAAGATATATTTCGTGAAAATCCAATATTTAAACTTTTTTCGTCGTCAACTGCTTGTCAGGAATATGACAGTTGTTTTCCATTCGTTCCATGGGACAAGACAGTTGAGCATTTGATTTTGTCAGGTTATATAGGAACATATATAATAATAAAAATACCGAACTGCAAGTCCCATACTAAATGTTCCCTTTCATAAATTTACCTTGGAGTATTTTTGTTTATATCCCCCCTAATACATATTTGAACACTGAAGATAATAATAATAATACATTAAGTTCACTTTCCCGCTTTGTAGATGATGTTATCTCACTAAATAATTCAAATTTTGTTAACTATGTTTAACGCATCTATCCAATCGAAGTCAACGATAAAACAGATACATTTGAGTAAGCAGCGCCTAGATAAGAATTATACATCGCCCAGTTGATATGATGAGTATTTGCTATCACGCTATAGAACCAGGTTTAATCCACCATTTTCTACATTTGAAAATGCCTGTACCAAGTCAGGAATATGACAGTTCTTGTCCATTCGTTTTTGATGCGTTTTGTTATTTGATTTTGCCATGTGATTATGGACTTTCCCAATTGGTCTTCCTCTAAGTTCAGTATTTTTGTGATTTTACTTTTTCCTAGATAGAGATTATATGCTCATGATATAGCTTTTAAACCCAGAGCCCTATTAGGTGAATTTGCAATAAACCCTTCGTAAATTCGTCAAGAGTAGATTGATCGTCATGGAATATCTTGTCACAGATTACGATGCATAATGATCCAATTGCCGTATAACAAAACTATTCGTATTGGGCTTTTGTGAGATTTCATTCTTCCAATTATGAACACGATTTGTAGAACACAAAAAAGGAATACAAAAGACAAAACAATAATATTATGTACAGCTTAAAAAAGAAACAAAAACAAATGAACAGGCAAAGCCATGATAAACTTTACATCACCACACGAGCATCGCCGAAACTTAAAACAAGAACAAAAGTATAGACATGTTGCTATAAAATCATACCGTCACACATGTTTAAAAAAGGTGGCTGCATTTAATCCAGAGAAAATAATATCCGTATCAATGCTACAAAATGGATAGGAGGTCGTAATAACTATCAATATTTTCCCGATTTAGACATTACGAAAGCTGCTGTATGATGAAAACAATATCAAACACCCAGATTTCTAAAAAATAATTTCAGTAGGTATAATGTGATAAATGTGTGTGTGTGTCTTTATACAGAAATTCTTATATGTCAGTATTGTTGCAATAATTGTGTCTTAATATTATTACGTTTATACAGTATGTATTATGATATGATGTCTTAGTAAATGTATTAATATATTTCCATATAGGTTGTGCAGACAGTACATTTGTGACCTGCTCCTCATCACTCTGTGCTAATGATAATTTCAGACAGCTTTGCCAGAAGACATGTGGTGTATGTGGTATGTATAAAAGTAAATTTTAAATTAAAAAATGTCTGCTTTGTTAATCAAAAATGTTTAGTTTTCATTTCGTTTAAATGAATATAAAATAGATTTTGACATGCATTAAAATAGGCAGGTTTTTGTTTTCGGCTAGCCGTACGAATAATACCAGGACTATTTGTCCGGCTTATACAATGCGCATGTCACTATTTGTGTGTGAGTGTAATATTATCTTTGGCAACTCCAGGGGGTAGCAAATTATACACATGAACGTTTAAAAACAATATTTTGTTATCTTAAATTGTAAGACCCAAACTTGTAACTAGTAATTGAAATTGTTGTGTTCGTCATATATAAAACGTATTATTAAAAACATTCATATACATGTATATCCATAAGTTTTTGTCTGTATGGCTTCATAGTCTTAGAAGAGAGAAAAACTGGTGTCGTGATTGACACATCAATTTTTTTTTAAATTAACGTGATGATTTGTTCTAGTTGAAAAAGGTACAAAATTATTCTATCTGAAGCGTTAAACTGACTGATAGACCATTAATACAAATTATTCATATTTTGAGTGAGAAGTCAGAGGTAGGAGATTTTTCTTTAATGTTTGTCAGAAAAAAAATATTAAGAAATTTCAGGTGGGATATTTTATTTACATAGGGTTGAGGTGACACGGAGTTCTCCTTTTTTCCAATTCTCTCTTCTGCAACCCAGATCTTACCTTTAGTGTCGCCTATAGTTCATATCCCCGCTTTTCATAATCATATATCCCACATCCTTACTTTTTGTAACTCCCAACCACTATATCTCACTTCCAAAAAGACATTCCCCCTACTCTTTGATATATTTTTCCATTTTTTATACAGCTATAAATAATCAAATAATGTGGGAATATTATAGTTCTCCGATCACATTCCTTGTGATTTCAATTACTTTTTAGTCCTTTTCATCAAATGTTATCATTCTTATCGTATTTCCTGTCCAATACTGAAAACTTGAAAATTTATCAAATATTGATATTTCGCCATTTTCAACCATGATCTCAAAATTGAAAATCAGTAATCGGATTTCACGCGACCCAGTGGTGCTGATGAAGATAATGTTACACGTACTTCCGTACGCAAATAAAATTACATGCGCACTGAAATGGCATACAATGTAACAAATAACCTTAGCACTATTCATCCAGCCAGCTGGACAATTATCCACTCCGATCGATAAAAATATTTGTTGATGTATAATCTAAACCTTGAAGCTGGTATATTTCTTTTTAGTTTTTAAACTTTTTATTTTGTGTGATATCAGTAACTATCATGTTGTATTTAGCAAAGCACATGTTCTTTTCTAATTACTTAAGACTTCCTCATTGTGTACTATTCGCCAATCTTAATTGAACATAAAATATTTAATCAATAAAACACACATGTATACTATATGAAAGAACTCACTTTATGAGTAGCCCACTGTAATACTGTATTCATACTAAAAAACAGCAAAACAGTTTCGGCTTGCCAATACTTGTTTTATCTATTTGGGAGGATTAATGTTTGTATTTTATTCTAAGGATTTGGGTTTAACTCAAGTCATGTAAGATTTAGGAGACCGTTGTGATATAAACATATTGATCGTAGTAAGACGAAAACAAACCCGACGAAACCATTCCATATCACAATATTCTTTAAAAAGATCTTCTACATCTCAGAAAAAGTTATCACACAAAGGAGTAGGTCCGGTAAGACCTTTTTTTTTGCAGTTTTACAAAATTGTTTAAATTTAAACTTTTAGTTATTCATAGGAAGGTAGAAGGCTTTTGCTACATACATATGGGCTGTTTTTGACAATACAATGCACATATTTCGGGTACTAACCTCATTAAGTTATGCTAAATTACTTAAATCTTCACAATTTTAGCTATTTAGTTAAATTTTAGACGGTTTCCGTCTTAAATGAAAGTGGCCGCATTTGTGTTCATTTTTTAATATTGGAATGTAAGTTGTATTTGATAATAACACATAACATATATAAAGGTTGAGGATGAACACGGATGCGGCCACTTTCATTTCTTACAAAAAAAAACATAAAAAAGTGACATTTTTTTTGGCATATTTGATAGATTTTTTTCATATTTGAGCTTGAATCAGAGTGTATTAAATGACTTAATCAGTTCAAATGTGTCACGTAAACTTATTGAATCAACTGAAATAGACACTTAAGTGTTTAAAAAGTGTCCAAACTCTTTCGTCGGATAAAGTTGAAATTTGAGGTCAAAATTAGCCCTTACCGCTCCTACTCCTTTTACCAACATACAGTACGTATCGTAACTTCTTCCAAAAAACAAAACTTTACGACAATCTACAAAAACAATAAGTACATACTCGTGTTACTATTACAAATTATCATGTCAAACCATTAAACTGGCTAGCTAAAATATATAAAATGAGTGGGGAGGGATGGGTTATATGTATAAGGAAAAGAAACGTATGCTATTCAGAAAGGCAGACCATCGAATAACTTTTTATCAAAATAACTATTATTTATAATAAGACTCTGCACGATAGTCCAAATCATAACCGCAAGTATATGGGTAGAATACCTGCATTGCAACATACAGTAACTTATCAAATCATACAATAGCAAACCATATATGCAACCATGTGCTCATCAAGACGTGTTGACATAACAGACACAGACATGTGTATCCGGTACAATTAATAATTGAATCGATATATTGTGTACAAACAACTGATTCAGGCTTCAACTTTTGTCTTTAATCTGATATCAAAAGTTTGTATCTGTTTTTGTTTGTTAGTTTTAACTTTATAATGACATTAGAACCGATTGTTCGTGCTAAAATATTATGATCTTTTTATATTTATAACATTCATGTGCAATTCAATACAAATATGTTAGTATGCATTTCCAGTTGGTTTTATCTAATAAGTATATTTCCTGTTTATAGGAATACCCCTATCTGGTTCGACTACTGCATCATGGATACATATACATGGGAAATGATGTCATTGAGATATTTAGAATAACAACTGCATCTCACCAAAATTTGATTAATAAACATTTGTAAATAATAAAGTATTTTCACATATAGAGGTACCTATATATCTTACATATCACGTGGCTCTGTACGTATACATCCAATATTGTGTTATAGTGTCATGGTGAATGCTTGTTTCTTTATCTCTTTGTTTTTGACACAACTCTGACAGCTATACCCCTATTTTTTTAACTTTTTATTCCTGTTTGTTTTGTTTACATATCGTTGTCAATATGATGACAGTTTTTACGACTGTCATACAAGTGCGAGGTTTAGCTTGCTATATAACCAGGTTAAATCAACCATTTTATACATAAGAAAAAGCCTGTACAATGTCAGGATTATTACAGTTTTGTCCATTCTTTTGATGTGTTTCGTGCTTTTGATTTTGCCATTTTATTAGCGTCTTTTCGTTTTGAATTTCGTCGGAGTTCATTATTATTGTGATTTTACTTTTTTCATGATGTATCTGTTGTGCTTGCTATCTTTAAGGTTATCTTATACAGTTGTGTGCCATTTCTATGCAATCTCCTGGATCACACTTCAGTAATAACATAATGACGGGTTGTATAAGTACAATACAAAGCCACGTCATATGCAACACGAAACACAAAAAGCCTTACAGAAAAAGGATATAAGAAAAAATGAAAGACAAAAATATAAAAATTATCATAGAACAATAATACAATGACGGGATATATAAGTACAGTACAAAGTGACGTCATATGTGACAAATAAACACAAAAAGGCATACAGAAACAGCATATTAGGATAAATCCTACTTTGTAAAGGATCACTCTGATTCGAACAAAAAATTCTCTAAAACTGATATTATCAAGATGCTTGATATCTTGATTGACAACATATTTGTTACGTTCGGAGGACGTGTTTTTCAACAGACTGTCGGCATTCCAATGGGAACAAACTGTGCCCCTCTACTTGCCGACTTGTTTCTTTATTATTACGAGGTTGACTTCATGCAGGAACTTCTTAGGAAGAAAGATAAGAAGTTAGCTATATCCTTTAACTCTACTTTTCGCTATATAGATGATGTTCTTTCACTAAATAAATCTAAATTTGGTGACTATGTGGAACGCATTTATCGAATCGAGCTAGCTATAAAGGATACTACAGATACAGTTAAGTCGGCCTCATATCTTGACTTACATCTAGAAATTGACAATGAGGGTCGGTTAAAAACAAAACTTTACGACAAAAGAGATGATTTCAGCTTTCCAACTGTGAACTTTCCATTTCTAAGTAGCAACATTCCAGCAGCACCTGCATACGGGGTATATATCTCCCAATTGATACGACATTCCCGTGCTTGCATTTCCTATCATGATTTTCTTGATAGAGGGTTGCTGCTCAAAGGGAAGCTTTTAAACCAAGAGTTCCAAATGGTGAAGTTGAAATCATCCCTTCGTAAATTTTACGGACGCCATCACGAGTTGGTTGACCGTTATGGAATAACAGTTTCACAAATGATATCGGATATGTTCCTTACGTCATAACTACAATCCCCTTCCCTTTCATGAATGTGACCTACCGTATTAGAATATTTACCGGATTTGTTATCACATAAGCAACACGACGGGTGCCCATGTGGAGCAGGATCTGCTTACCCTTCCGGAGCACCTGCGATCACCCCTAGTTTTTTGGTGGAGTTCGTGTTATTTATTCTTTAGTTTTCTATGTTGTGTCGTGTGTGTGTACTGTTGTTTGTTTGTCTTTTTCATTTTTAGTCATGGCGTTGTCAGTTTGTTTTAGATTTATGAGTTTGACTGTCCCTTTGGTATCTTTCGTCCCTCTTTTAGCACAAATGAAAGACAAGAATAAACAAACAATCATAAAACAATTGCAGTTAATGCGAGTCACTTCGGAGCTTTTGACACACCAATATGAAAGCATGGCAATCTTAATCGATTTGACAAGCTTTAACACGTAAGTACAAATATAATCTTAACCTTGAAGCTGGTTTATCTCATTTAAGTTTTGTATTTTTGTGTTTTACGTATTGTATTGTTTATTATCAGTAACTATTATGTCGTCTTTATCAAAACACACAATCTCTTTTTCTTATCATCCTCAGTCTTTTTCTAAATACATATTATACAAGGCAAGCATTCAGGCTTGAAATCACAAACATATTTTAATTGAACAAACACAAATGTTAATCGTGGACACTGTAGTTGAGCTTATTACTAAATACACTTTTCCCTTTGTGTGGTTCTTAAATTTCAAAATGTTTAATATATATAATGACAAAAAAATCATCAGAATCATCTAACCAAGTAATTGCATACTACCAGGATATTTTAGTTTATCGGCAATTTTTACATTTTTTCCTTTGATGTGTACTCGCTGACAATGTCAGTATCAGTTGACTGGCCGTGATATAAAAATTATTGGGTTAGTACGCAAATGAAACGCGAAAGGATCTACTTTCCCCTTTCATTCCAAAAATTGCGCGTGATTTTTTTTTTGGCGAATAAAATACACTTGTCATCGTTTGAAATTTTATCAAAGTTAGTTTAGCCCTTTTTTATTCATACAATACCAATACCATGATACATAGCCTGGTGCTGTTCCAAGTATAGTTTTCTTTTCTGTTTCTTGAGAAGTATTTGTTTTACCTGTTCAGACACTTTAAAGTGTTACAATTCGTATTTAGACGCAACACATAAGTAGTGACCAAAACGGTACTGCTATCGCAGGAGATAAGCAATAAAAAAAAATTAAAAGTATATGCATTTTCGACATTTTTGTGGGACCATTATATATTTATAAAACAAAGAACAAAAAAGTGAACATACTCAAATGCAGATCTAGGATAAATTTTAAAAGGGAATAACCGGGCGCACGAAACTAGAAAACGTTTTGTGCGGAACAGACATGAGGCAAAAAGTCTGCATTGACCAAAGGAATTAAGGAAAGAATTTGGCCTTGCAACAGTCCACCTACGGACCCCTCAAAGAGTTGTTACAAGGGTTCTTTACGTGCAAAGAGCGTGGCACTCTCCTTACACGAGGCATCGGATTTAACGTCCCCCTTCTGAACGGACGTGACTGCGAACTTGATACATCCCGCACAGCCAAACGGACGCCCAACTTCGGCAAGAGTTATACTGCCGGTCGGGAGAAGACCAAGTGACCATATTTCTATACCCCAGTTATCCTTAATTATAAGGAGGTTATGGAGATGATAATACAGTAGTTACAATATGTTTGAAAAAGCATATACAATACCAGGAAAATGACATTTGTTATCCATATGCATTCGTTTGAGCCATTGATTTCGCCATTTGATTAGGGACTTTTCGTTTTTAATCCTCTTCGGAAATGGATATATTTATGATTTTCCTTTTCATGACATAGTTATACCGTTATCGATTAGAAAACTGCATTACAGTTATTCATCTTTGTTACTAATCTGCAGACTACATAAAACTACACGTACTTATTTTTAGGATTTAGTTATTTTATCAAAGATAGGATTTTACTAGAAAAAAACATAAAGTTTATCGAAAGAACTGTTTTAGGAAATACTTTCATGATTGGGTTAAACATCACGTCCTTTATATGGTCAGTAGTGATATTCTAGATTTGTACTAAACAATACCATAACGATAACCTTAACCTCGAGTGCAAGCGTATGTGTTCCATCTAAGATAAGATAAATCTGACCTTTTCGCTACCTCTTCGTGTCGGTACAGTTCTTATTATCCTGGAATCAATGCTATAGCAATGAGAAGGTTTTCTTTATCTGTGTTTATTTTGCTGTTTTTTGTACAGACTATTGAATCCTTTCTACCTAAAACTACTGGCCAACGTAAGTATTGAATATCCAAATAAACATAATGTCGTAATGTCGTATTATTGCAATTGACATGTCATCTAAAAATGGGAGAAATATATGAAGCTTTGTTTATGTGACTCGTTTTCGTTTTTATATATGTGTTGTATATTCTCAGTAGTTACGGTTTGGTGTATAAAATATGTTTATGCAAGTTTGCAACAAGTGTGTATTGATTCCGTCACAAAAAATATATCAAGCACAAAAAATTCCAAGGTCTACAAAGAATTTGACTAAATCATACTGAGAGAACACAAATAAGCTATCGTCACGAAATGATCGATGAGAAACTTTGTGGTCCCACACATACGTTGTTTGTCTTTTATACTTTTTATATTGATTATGCTATTATCGATTCTATTAATCAACATTTTCGTTACCTTTTCGCTCTCTTTTTTTTACAATTTGTTTATAAAACGACATAGCTATATATATAGGAAGACGCTGTATAAGTGCCAATGAGACAACGCTCCAGCCAAGTAACAATTTATAAAAGTAAACCAATATAGATCAAGGTACGGCCTTCAACACGGAGTTTTAGATATATTTAGATAATGTTCCGTGTCCTGGTTTTGGGTCAAATCATCTAAATTACCAATTAATAAACTGCATAATTAAACCATCTGTCGGTTATCCAGGTCAAAAATTAAAATATTTCAAATTGATATATGAAATTATAATCCTGGAACCTTTGATAACTATTGAAATGTTAGAATGTGTACAGGGACCAGTTAAAAACGTAAAAAAAGGAAAGAGGCGGATAATTCAAATAAAGGTGACATTTTGTTTTCTACAACTATTGTATTACATAACTTAATAAGCATTAGGTATTTGTTGTGTTAGTAATTAAAGTTTGTTTCTAAAATATTCTGATTAATTTCACCTGTAAAAAATGTCTTTATGTTTTTATATGAAAAAAATATTTAAAATAATTGTTGTATATAAAAATGCATGTGGTTACATTATTGAGTAAACTACGTTTGTTAAATGTTTTTAAATGAAACAAGGTTTCTGTTTTATTTATTTTTTGGTCGAAAGTAGCCTAAAAAATGCAAACACTTTTGTTCAAAGTATTTATGTTTTTATCTTATAACAGGACAACATATTTTTTTAAGAAAAAAAAAATAGAAGTTATTAAATGTGCTAAAACTATTAAGTAAAGTACATTTGTGAAAAGTTCAAAAATATAATTAGGTTTTGGTATAATTATTTTCTTTTTGATTAATACCATTTGATATTTTATGATAATTATATAAAAACCAAATATGAATACAATCATCCAACACTATTACTTAACAGTTTAACCTAATTCAATAAACTTTAAAATTTTGTCACCTTCGAAATTTTTTTTTTTATGTCAGAATCTTAAGATAAAGCTCTCGTAGTGTGTAAACGTCAAAGAACTCTTGTTTTTTTTAATTCAATCTATATTATTAATTTTTAAACAATGGTAATAATATTAATTCTGCAGTTTGAAATTTCTCTTTCAATTCTAGAAAAACATAACATTTAAACATTGTATTTGTGTACATGAATAAATACATGAACTACAATGTACTTCGCAAATTTATTTAGTTGTTTTATGTCATTTGAAAAGAGTGAGTGGTGAAAAATAATGTTTATCCAATTCCTGAACCAATGCATGTAAATATCATAAACTTAATCTTCTGTGCACCAATTTATCATTTTTAAGCATCCATATCGTATAATTGTCAAAAACAGTTCTCTCAGTCTGTTATGATGTGCAAATATGGCTGCTCATTAATTGTCGTGCTTTGAAGCCGTAGTTTATCGATTGTCAGCCAAGAAAACAATCAACAAAGAAGCATGGATAATTAGTACGTGTTATATGTGTAATACGAGCATAATAGTTTATTTCAATTACAGATCCATGCGTATTGCGATCATCAGATTTTTACGAGTAAGGTCACGCCGAGTTCCCTTCATACGGTAAACATATCGGCGAATTGTTTACTGGAAGCGAGCAATTAAAAAAAAAACTTCTAAATTTGGACATATTTTTAGAATTTTCATGAGAAAAAGGAATATGTACATAGGTTCAATAATACAACTTGCCATTTAGTTATAAAAGAAACAAATGCATATTTTTTTTCAAAATAAAGTTTCTAATGACTTTAACAATTAATAGAAACGATATCTGAAAATAATCTTTTGTTCAATGTATATATACGAAGGCAATAGAGAAGATACCACATCTGAATACCTCAACAAAACATTTCCATCTTTTTTCATGATGTCACAAACTTAATAATCCCGCTTTGCTATCCAATACACAAAATATCAAATAATTTATGAGCTTATCAATGAACCAGATTATTGACAAACCCTTCAATTTGTTCCTTAGACTTTGGACTTTGATATGTAGTGTGATAAGTTCGGACATGTTCATACCCCATAAACATGATACGGTTCAATTTTGGTATCAGTGCGTCTTAGTCACATTTGTTAACACTACTGCACTAGTGATAAAAGAATTTGTGCTAGGACAATATACACATCCGAAATAGTAACATTCGTAAGACATTTTGTTTTATGTTTGCTTATCGTTAAATTTAAGTTGTTATTTGATATTTTAGCGACCCGTAAAATAAATTGTGAAGAAAAGAAATCTTTTGAAATGTACCAAGCGAGGAATATGGCCATTTTTATATTATAGTTCGTTTCTGTGTGTATTACATTATAACGTTGTGTCGTTTGTTTTCTCTTATTTTTGAGTGTAAATTCACATTGCGATAAGACGCGTCACGGTACTTGTCTATCCCAAATTCATGTATTTGGTTTTGATGTTATATATATATGTTATATTTGTTATTCTCGTGGGATTTTGTCTATGTGTGTTACATTTTAGTGTTATGTCGTTGTTCTCCTCTTATATTTAATGCGTTTCCCTCGGTTTTAGTTTGTTACCCCGGTTTTGAACAGCGGTATACTACTGTTGCCTTTATTGATTGGTATACGTGTGATAAATGTCCAATTGCAAATGTTTTATCCATTAATGAATATTAACCTACATGTGTATGTATCAAATATGAGATTCATATCTGTACAATGATGTGAATGACCACTTAGTCTAGTAAATATATCTTTGTTTTGAAATTTACGAACATTACTTATTGATGAATAAATACCAAATCTTATTTATTTATTGGATAGCTAAAAGCCAAATTTAAATTGAAGAGGCTCAATAAGACAGCCTGAAATGTCTAATGTAAACATTTGCCTCAATTAGATAGATTATGAATACTTAATTTGTCCACATATATAAATATTATTTTATCATATTTGGATTATGACCATGTATTGTTCCATGGGTTAGGTATTCAACGAAACAAAGGACATGATTACAAAGCAAAAAAAAAAAAAAAAATTGTAATTAAGGAAAATTTTTTGGTGTTTAAAAATATATACATATATATGTATGACAAAATCAATCTAGAAAGACTTACTACTATTATATATATTTCGGCATGTGGTACCGAATGTTGCTTGCAAGGTTCTTGTCATCATAATCACAAAACTAAGACAAGTATATGTGCTTGTCACCATGGCTTCAAAGGTCAAAATTGCGATTTAGGTAAGTTTCCTCTCAAGTTTAGAGTGAAAGACTCACTGTGCTAGCTCATAGCTAATATGAATATACTTCCATAACATGTATAATGTCCTATACTACGAAGTTTGTACAGCCACTTTTCAAGAGCAGTATTAGTTGCGTTCCAAATAAACACACTCATACGTTTCTGTGTAAAATATTCTTATGTAATTAAGCAGAACATCCTAAGATCGACGACGGATAACAAAATACCTGAACTTAATTTAATTTAAGTTTTGGTGAATATGAGTGGTCTACATGCTCGTTTTTTTTATCCTTCATCCAATTGTTTGATAACGAAACTGTAATCAAAGTTCGGCCTTCCGAATTTAAGGACATTTCATTAATATACAATTGAAATGGACAGAACATATTTCGGCTAAAAATGTTAGGCGCGATTTTAATCACTGAATTACCTTGTGCTCATACTTTACTACTTGACAACTTTGAATGGATCTGATAATTACACAAAACAACACAAATTTTTAGCGAAGTCCTCGAAAATAAGTTTTATTCAGTCATATTCTTTGTGACATTAAACTTTTGCTGTAGTCCCTTTCAATACTATTGCTTATCGGGTTTGAAATATCATGAATGTTTAACAAGGTGTACAGTTTAAAGAAAATCAAGTGCACATTTCATATTAACAAAATAAACGTGTACTGAAATAAAATAAAGATGTGGAAAGTCCATATAAATATTTCTAAAAAAAAGACAAATATCCCCATAATGGTCTGTTGCTGTACATATCAGATATTTTCATCGACTTTCAAAGGTTTCGGTACTGATACATCTTTGGATTTCAAATGTTTGGCTTTGGGCGTTCCTAATGAAGATAAATCCAGAAAAGCACTTCGGACGCAAGAAATTATTAAACGTGTTGATTTCAATTTTTTTCTGTGCATTAGAGTATCTAAAACCAAGTAGTTTCGTAATTTGTCAATAGGCGGGTATAACCATAATCATGCACACTTTTCTTTTGTTGATTTAAAAAACATGGTTGGTTTATGCTTCTTTATTCTTCTAAACAAATAGACTAACTTTTCTAGTATGAGACAAAAGAATTAGTTTTTTTTATATATTCTGTTTGTAAACGGATGTTTCAATGTTCGCTTTATCTTTTCAGTTGACCGTAAGTAAGATATGTGAGTTTAACTTTAAATTATGTGTGCTGTCGTTACTATAATCTATACATCAAGCAAAATGATGTATCCCCGACAACTCAAAAATAAGAAAAGATAACGCCTTACACTACTTAAAAGTGTTGTCTAGTGATCTAAACACTATGTTTGTTAATTTACTGGAGAAAAAGAAAACACAAGTTAGAATGATTACCAAATAGCATTATTGATATTGATACTTTTTGTAATCATGTACTAATATAGACATAGATTATTAAAATAATAAAATAATAAAATTATAAAGTTTATAGACGCTATCGGGGTTCATGGCAATATAATGAAGAGAAAAAAATCACAATTCTCATCAGCTTCTACTTTAATCGACACATAAACAATCATTAGACAAAAAAAATAAAAAAATCGTCATAATATTTCATTGGATCAAAGGTGAATATTTGCTATTTTATGTTGTAAAGACATAAGTATCCACATGTGAAATGCATGCGCGCATGTGTGCCTGATATCAAGCAAACACTTTCATTGGCTTGAACATATCTAATTTACATATGCAAATGCCAGCACCAAGTGAGGAATAAAACAGTTGTTATGTATTCGTTTGATGTGTTTGAGCGTTTGATTTTTTCTTTTGACAAGTGACTTTCCGTTTTATATTTTCCTCGGAATTCGGAATTTTGTTTTTGTACTTTTTCATACGTTGACTGTCAATATATATTATAGCAATGAAAAAGCAATACTAACAAATGCTTGTGACGACAATATTTAGATTGTAGCCCAAATCCATGCCGTCACAATGGTCAATGTCTTAATACTAACGCTGGATTTGTGTGTAACTGTACACAAGGACTCAGAGGACAACATTGCGAACAGGGTAAGTTACATTTTAGAACATTAAGTTTTAATTCGATTATGTGACAATACATTCTACTGTAAAGGCATTGAATGATTAGTTTGATATATAATTTTGTGAAACTGTATGATATGAATTAAAACTTTTTTGCAAGGATTTTACGGACAGCAGCGATTTAAAATGACTGCTGCAGCTGTTCAACTTGACGAACATTTATGTTGCATTTTTAAAAGTTATATGAACAGCATTTAAAAACCAGAACAATATTATTCATTGATATTTTTTAATGATCTATGTGATGGTTTTAAAAATAGATACATGAATTCTCGACATTGCTTTTGAATATTGTGTCATTATAATTTCTTCTTTTGATATGCTTTATGCAACATCTACTGACATTAACTAATCTTTAAAACGATTGCATTTACATTTTGTATGTTGTGTCAACTGTTGTATTATTTATTTGTTATGCATGTTTTGGCGTGTGTTTGTGTTGTATTTCTATAACGTTTGGTATAACGTAGTGTTTTATGGATTTTTTTTAACATTTCATAACGTGGATGGTTTGGCATGCTATTATACCAAGTTTAACCCACCCTTTTTTTTAAATGTCCTGTAACAAGTCAGGAATATGGTAGTAGTTATCAAATAGTTCGTGTCTATGGAGTTGGTCGTTTGTTTTTGTTGCACGTAAGTGTTCTTATTGTTCCTTTGTTTTCCTCCTATTATTTATATTTCACTCGGTTATCATTTGTAACCCGGATTTATTTTTCTCAATCGATTTATGACTTTTGAACACCGGTATACTTCTGTTGCCTTAATTTTGTACTTTTTATTTCATTTTAATTTCAGTTGACCGTAAGTAAGAACTGTATGGTAACTTCCAGTTATAATGGAGCAAAACTGTGGGTATTTTAATATCTGCAAAAATTGAAACGAACGAAATAAAAAATGTGTTAATTTAGTGCCCTCTGTTTTAAATACTTATGAAATATCTCTTTTTATGTTCAATTATCGCGGAAGTAAAATCAAAACAACAATGTCGAGATCGTTGAGTTGGTTTTAGTAGACATCATTCGTGGTTTTATTAGTATCGTCCGTTACCATGTTAAGAGATACGATTCTATATTGCACGAATTATTTGTCAAATCAAATTCTTACAATTGATAATCAGCAGTGCTGTCATTAGGGAATTGTGGTAAATTACCTAGATAAAACCCATTATTTTTAGTTTATTCTGTATAATGATGATCACGAAAACGCTAGATGAATTTTGGTAGGCAGGGATACAGGCTAACCCATCTACCTGATAAATGAAGAAATACAGGTGTACATGCTTGACAAGTTTTTCTGGTGAAAGACATAACTCAAAAGTGGTCTATTGCTTTATTTTTTGCATTTTTATATATGACTGAAGTTCACTTTGGAAAAAAATAACTGTCATAAATTTTGTAATTATGAATCCATTTAATGTAAAGCATTGTTTTATCATACTAAAATTAGAATATAATTCCTCATACGTATTCCATTAGTAAGACGTTCAACGGAGTCCGACGAAGATAAAAATAACATGTTTGAATTTTATGTGCACCATCAACCGTTTCGATATATTTGATTTGCCTTAACATTGATTTTATTTTTTAAGACTGTTGGAAAAAACCTTGTGGCCATGGAACATGCGCAAATCATCGTAGAACCTTCATATGTACCTGTAACAAAGGATATACAGGACAATACTGCAAACAAGGTATGTAAAGTCATCAATGAATATTAAGATTCAGGTCAATTAGAAATTTTATCATTTCATCAAAAAAGTAAAGTTATTTTTTATTCTCTTCACTTTTTTGTTTTCTTCGGCGGGTAACAGAATAAGTATACACCTTAACGCGTGAACACAAATGGATATAAGGTTTAATATTGTAAGCAGTATCATAAAAGGTTACTTTGTAACCAGTATTATAATAAAATAAATAAAGCAATTGAACAATATAACATTGCAGATATTTCTTGAAATGTAATTCATGTAAATGATATATAGTTTGTTAATGTTTCATAGCAATGCTAAATTTACAATTTCTCTATTTCTTTTAGTGATTGACCGTAAGTAAAACATTGATAATACCATTTCGAATATTCACATAAAATAATAAGCCAGTATGCCGGTATGTCCAGAGAAACAAGATTAAACATACTTGCACTAGATTAATCAAAGGAGAATAAGTAATTTATACAGTTTGAAACATAATTGTTTTGCATAAATAAACAACACTTGAATGCACGAAGACGCAACCCAAAACTGATTGTGGACGTTAACAATAACAGTAATTTGAGACCGAAATCATCGCCATACACTGGGGTTTTAAAGTTTGCGTTTATTAGCAGGACTGTTTAGGACAGTTATCAGTAATTCACAACGGGACTGTTTTATGTGTGTGCTCATCGGGGCACCATTTTGTTATGAACATTTGGTCCTTTTCAATTAACTATAGATTTTGGCATTTTCATTCTGTCCTATCCTTTCACAAATTTTACCGTTCTTATTT
This sequence comes from Mytilus edulis, assembly GCF_963676685.1. NCBI lineage: Eukaryota > Metazoa > Mollusca > Bivalvia > Mytilida > Mytilidae > Mytilus > Mytilus edulis. Next base: position 12,688,465 of record NC_092353.1, read on the forward strand.
TTTATATCAATTTCTTTCCTATGAGTTTTTAGTTTTACGCATACATTTGATTGATATTAAAAGAACATATTTCTTTTTATAACGGAAAGACTAAATTGCAATATTCAGTTGCATGATATAAGAGCTTTCTAACGGTTTACATTATATAATCTCTTATGAGACGGAGTGATACAAAAGAGATAAAATATATCAAAGGTGTGGTGCATTAACGATCCAATAAAAAAACACTTTGCCCACAAGAAAAAGCCACGAAAACTAAAAACAAACGTAGAAAACCTTAAAAACAGACCTGGAACAAAAACACAAGTGATCCGGTATTGGCAATAAACAATGCACATGCACTTAGTTTTTTTTCAATGTTTCGTTGCACTAATTATCTATAAGAACTATCACTGTCAATGACGAATCTTTTTCTCTAGACGAAGTGCGTATGTGTCGTTCACCATTTTGACTCCCGGTATTTAGATATATTATCCTATACTGGAAATGCATGTTGTTTCTTTTGTGTTTTTTGTCAAATAATTGAGCAGCGTTGACTGAAAAATCTGATGTTAAGTGGTTGTCGTCTGTTTATGTGGTTCATAAGTGTTTCTCGATTCTCGTTTTTATATAGATTAGACAGTTGGTTTTACCGTTTCACTGGTTTTGCACTAGTAGTTTGTGGGGACCTTTATAGCTTGCTGTTCGGTGTGAGCTTAGGTTCCGTGTTGCAGGTCTAGACCTATAATGGTTTATTTTTATAAATTGTTACTTGGATGGAGAGTTATTTCATTGGCACTCATACCACATCTATTGACTGCAAATTAAATGCTGAAATACGCGTTGAATTGGTAAAAATGATACAGTCAAAGTTAAAATAAACTTGACCTTACTAATACTTTAAATATCTAAAAAAAAAGAGATGTGTAATTACTCATTTAAAAAGCTAGCTACACTTTGTTGTGAGTATTTCCGGAATTTTAGTTCATCATGATTAATTGTTATTTTATGATGTAACGGTCAATGCATGATTTTATGGACATGTGAATGAATATAGATATTGACATTTGAAAGCGTCCACTGTCGATACACAGTCTCCGGGTCACATCGACGTAAAGACATCATCAAGCGACTACCATTGAATAGAATAATCATGTATTGAACTTTGATACAATGTTTGGTATGTATTTCAATGTGCTTTATTTCAGATTGCAAGTCCAATCTCTGTATACACGGGAAATGCATAAACCATCCAGCTGCTGGCTCATATACATGTCGTTGTTTAAGTGGATTTGGAGGCAAATTTTGTGATACACGTAATATTCATTTTTCTGAAAGTCTCATAAACAGAATCTACATGGGACTACAAAACTTGGTCTAATTATTAAAACTATTACAAATGTCCTTTTTTATCTCACAAAATTTAATACCAATATAGACATTCGTAATCAATTCGTTGACAATCTTTTTTGTGTTGCTGAAATCATTGAAAATGATTCATACGTAAAACAGGGACGAAAGATACCAGAGTGACAGTCAGACTCATATATCGAATATAAACTGACAACGCCATGGCTAAAAAAGAAAAATAATAGAACATAAGACACAACATAGAAAACTAAAGACTGAGAAACACGAACCCCACTCAAAGCTGGGGGATGATCTCAGCTGTTCGGCAAGGGTAAGCAGAACTTGTTCCCCGTGTGGCACCTGTCGTGTTGCTTATGTTATTACAAACCCAGTAAATAGTCTAATTCGGTAGGTCACATTCGTGAAAAGAGAACTGGATTGTAGTTTCGATATAAAGAACATATCTGACATAATCTGTGTAACGAATATTACATAAAAGGTCAACCAACTCGTAATGGCATCCGTAAAGTTTACGAAGGGATGATTTCAACTTTGCCATTTAGAACTCTTAGTTTAATAGCTTCTTTGTGAGCAGCAATCATCGATCAAGGACATCATGATAAGAGAAACAAGTCCGAGAATACTGAATCAATTGGGAGATGCATATTCCGTATGCAGGCGGTGCTGGAATGATGCTACTTAGAAATGATAAGTTCACATTAAGGAAGCTGCAATCACCTCTTTTGTCGTAAAGGTTTGTGTTCAAACAACCCGCATTGTCAATTTCATGATGTAGGTCAATATATGAGGCAGACTTAACTGTATCCGTTGTGTTCGTTATCTCTAATTCGATGGGATAGAATCGTTCAACATAGTCACCATGCATATTTTGAATTATTTAGTGAAAGAATATAATCTATATAGCGGAAAGTAATGTTAAAGAAAGTAAAGCAAGGAACGAGAAACACATATTGACTAATTTCAATGTTTATCGCTTTTACGCAAAAGGATCGTTACTGTATTCATTGTGTTATATATCGATATTAGTATATATCATGACTGAACTTATACATTGTTCTTTTTAACAATTTGTAGCACACGACTGTAAGTATAAATTTACAGAAAATTTGATAATAGTATTTCGATACTTCAACAAGAGTTTAGCTAATGGAATTGTATAACGAATTCAATACAGAAGTTTAATTTCTCAAGAAAATATTTGTAAACCTCATATATAATAAAAATAGTTTATCCAAGGTTTAATTAGGGGTTCCTATGTAAACAATTCAATTAAAAAACCACGCTTTTAAAAATAGAAAAACAACTATCTTCACGTTATTATAGGATAATGCATATAGTCCATTAATTTTTTATTGCTCTACATTGTTTGAATCTACATTATAAAAGACATACTTTTCAAAAGCACGATTAGATTTTGTTTTGCATTTATATAAAAGATTGTAGACCCAGTCCATGTGTTCATGGAAGCTGTCGTAACGTCGATGGAGGTTACCACTGTACTTGCAAAGAAGGATATACAAGCCGAAACTGTCAAAATAGTAAGTAAATATGATTCATGTTAACATGATGTGTCTGTAAACGGCCAAATAGTTATCAAAGGTACCAGACTTATAATTTAAGGGGTTCGCGAGTATAAATCAATTTCTTTTTTAAATATAGGATTTCGCTATTTTGTTCTTTTAATAAGCTTAATTTCCGTTTCTGTGTGTATTGCATTTTAATATTGTGTAGTTATTCCCCTCTTGTATTTAATGCGTTTCCCTCAGTTTTAGTTTGTTACCCCGATTATATTTTTTGTCCATGGATTTATGAGTTTTGAACAGCGGTATACTACTGTTGCCTTTATTAATCCTATTAAAGGAAGACTAAAATAAAAATATTGGGGCCATCGTTCATTGGAGCTCACAATCTGCCTTTGACAGAAGCGGCATTTTTGTTATATTACTTTTTTCCTGTTATACTAATAGAATAAAAAACAGAAATATCGATATATAAAAAACTAAATTACAAAAATTGCTTAATTTGTTCAACAGAAAAAAAGTATCAATACAGTTTATTTGAAAAAAAATAAAAAATAGAGATCACCGATGAGTTAAAAAAAAGTTTTTATACCGCTGTTCGAAATTCATAAATCAATTGGGAAAAAACCAAATCGGGTTACAAACTAAAACTGAGGGAAACACATCAAAGTACGGCATTCAACACGGAGCATTGACTCACACCGAACAGCAATCCTGTGTCAGAATTGTAGTTTGGTAACTAAAAAATATAGCAAAAAAGTTTGTTAAAAAAGAAATACCGAATTCAAAGAAAAATTGAAAAGGCCCATCATCAAATGGCAAAATAGAAAAAAAAATCAAACGAATGAAAAACAACTAACACATGTCTGACCTGGTACAGCCATTTCCTTATGTGGAAAATTATGGTTAAAACCTATAGCTAGCTTAAACTCTCACGAGCAACACTAATCAGCAGCACACATATTGGCGAATTGTAATTTTTATCTGACGATTTAAGCATCTACCTTTTTTCCTTCTCTCAAATGCTACATAATAAGCAGCGAATCATCAATTTTAAATATCTGTTTGATACTTTCGGGAACAGACCCTTCTAGGCCCCTAGCAAAAGGATAACGCGGTTCCATAAAACAATCTTTTTCGTAATGTTCCTATTTTTGTGATGATCTTGGATTTATATCTAGTTTTTGACGTGGTAAGAAAAACTTTTTCAAAATTGGATTTTAAGGATGTGTTTTTGAAATTTCATCTCATGAGTATATATTATATGATTTTGATAGTAAACATTATGACCTGTGTTTACAGCCATTGTTTGAATCTTAATAGCATTCTGTTTTATTTTGATTTCAGTAGACTGTAAGTAAGAATTAAAACATCGACTTGTGTATTTTTTGTTTATCTTAATGTATGTGCAATTGAAAAAAGCGATTTGAAACACTTGTTCACTCATAACCTCATTTTTGTAATAGACAAAAATCAGTTAAATGCAATCAAATGGGCATTAAGTTCGTGTCATCATTAGAATGCATGTTCCAATTATTTTTTCCGTTGACTTACGTGTATTACTGCAGGGGTTGAAAGTTCATTACAACTAGTTACATGTAATATATCCTTATATTTGATTACGCTAGAATCATTGGGTTAATTTCATGCATTTTCTATAGATGATGTTATTCAATTGGACAATCAAATCAATAAAAACCTGTAGATATAGAACTATTATACAGCCTTGCTTATATTCTACGCATATTCCGATTGACGTCAAAATTATCATGTGATATTTTCCTTAGACTAATATACCGACTGTATATCATGCATGGGGAGAATAACATAACAATGTTAGATAAGATAAGATAAGATAATTTTATTTACCAATCATGGTGCCCAAAATTTGAGCTATACAATTGAATGAATTACAAAATAAAGCACAGAAAATGATTAGAATGATTACAGTACATTTAAACAAAAACAAAAACAAAAAAAAAAAAAGCACAAGAAAACACATGAAGACACATTCACACTAGTTAACCTGATATAAACCAAGTTATTGACAAAACATAGTTGTCATAAGTGCCACTATGAGTGGAGAAATTACATAATTCTTATTAGTTATAGGTCTATGGGAGACAACTCCTAATCAATTTTATTTCCTATATATATTAAAACAATGCATTATGTTACGATAACTTTAACAAAACCATGCATTAAATTACAAATACAATTACTTTTGCCAAATTATGCATTGAACTACACATTACATTTTTTTATTTTTTTTATTAAGCGAAAAGAAAAGGAAAAAAAATTGAAATATAAGATGAAGTCACAAAAGATTTCATGTCCCATTAGTATCTTCAACTTCAATTTTAGGAGCTGGTGTTAACGATGCTTATGCCTAATTATTGGTTGCCATCTTCGCTGAGATAAATCGGATTTTGATGTTCGGTTCTGTTCTTCAAGATTTGATTTCACATACATTTGTATTTTCTTTAAATGCACAATTTTTGTGTTCTGTTAAATTGACCCTTTTAAAGTTGTTATACGATGATGACTGATGTACCCATGTTTTGACTATTTTATTTATTGTGTCTGTTTAGTTTACGCATCAATGTAAATATAACGGAATTTGACGAGACTATCATCAAAGTGAGAGGGTAAGCACTATAAAACCAGGTTTAATCCACAATTTTATACATTTGAAAATGCCTGTACCCAGTGAGGAATATGACAGTTCTTGTCCATTCGTTTTTGATGCGTTTTGTTATTTGATTTTGCCATGTGATTATGGACTTTCCGAATTGATTTTCCTCTAAGTTCAGTATTTTTGGTGATCTTACTTTTTATTACTTAAGGTTCTACAAAAAATAAACTTTCATCCTTTCTTCTATTTCATAAAAGTTTTACAAGTAACAATTTGAAAGAGAATAGTGTAGGCAACTCTGATTCAGTGTGAAAACGATTGCACACCTTCTGTTTAATTTTCAGATTGTAATCCCGATCCATGTGTGCATGGTACCTGCCACAGTAGATCAACACATTTCACCTGTAGCTGTAAACACGGTTACCAAGGTTTAACATGCAATCAGGGTAGGTAATATCCATTAAGGGAGATACGTTTTTCAGACCATTGTTATAGGTTACAATACACCATTAGATTTTATGGGCGCAGCCATTTTATGAGCATAACATGGTATTCAGAATTAAGAGTATGACTAATCCTGATTGGTCGATATGTGCACCCGTTATTTTTTATTACTAGAGACTTCGTGCACTCTGCTTTATACAAAAGGCAAAATAAAAATTATTCCGTAGCCCTAAAGGCACTGAGATGACTTTTCAACGCTTGGACAAGACACGTATTTTAATGGCAAAATTGATAGGCATGGGAGATAAGTACAAAATACGCTAAAAAAAGCAACGCGAACCTATATTTTTTGGACCAAAAAATACTGTCATAAATTTTCTTTGATTCTAGCAAGGTTTCGTTAAGAAAATCAACTTTCTAAAGTCTGTATCTCGAAAAAGGCTACCATTGTCGCCTATGGGGAAATTAATTGTTTATTTCAATCTTTATCATTTTTATAAGTGTAAACTAAATGTAGACAAGACATGACCAGAAAATATTTTATTTTAAGTCTCACCTCTTCTAAAAGATATGATTTTTTCCCGCAACAGTTTTAATTTACCAATTACTGAATTCATTGTACAAAAAGCCATGACACGTTTCTTCTGGAAATGACACCATAGATAAAAAGGTACCAGAACAAATTGAAACAGAGGACTGAGATAATAATATTGGTGAACAAAAAAATGAAAAATTTATTCATAAATTAAACTTATTGTTTATTGTAATTGGTCATGAAATTGAACTAAATATTGAACTTGCAAATAAAAGATTTCTCACTTATTTACAGAAGTTGATCGTAAGTATATAACATATTAGTTATTAGTTAAAATAGTTCTATGTAGAATACAACAAATGTACCACAGGCTATCTAATGCAATTTAAACCAAAAAAAAAAGTAACGACCTGTTTTACGTACTAAACAATAAATTAAAAACAAATAGGATATCGATCAAATTGGTAGCAAAAATGCTAGAATCATCAGGTCGAAACAAAACACACAAACAAATCTTACAAACGAAGTATACACACGAGAGAACTCTCAGTTGCTGATAGCTTGACCAACGCTATAAGAGCTTACTAAATTTTATGCTTCTTTAACTAAAATATTAATCACTTCAAAGTGATGAAGTGTATAGAAGTTATAAGCATTCATAGAAAATATGATATTGAGTAATACCAAAATATAGATTGTATGTAGGCCATGTTATAAAACAATAACACTCTCTTTCCTTTTCACGAATGTGATATATCGAATGGCACTATAAACCGGGTTTGTAATAACATGATCAACACGACGGGTGCCACGAATGAAGCAGGATCTGCTTACCTTTCCGGAGCACCTGAGATCACCCCAAGTCTTTGGTGGTGTTCTTATTGTTTAGTCGTTAGCTTTCTATATTGTGTCTAGTGTACTATTATTTGTCTATTTGTTTTTTGGCTCACCTGGCGCGAAGGGCCAAGTGAGCTTTTCCCATCACTTCGCGTCCGGCGTCTGTCGTCGTCCTGCGTCCGTCGTCCGGCGTTAACTTTTACAAAAATCTTCTCCTCTGAAACTACTGGGCCAAATTAAACCAAACTTGGCCACAATCATCATTGGGGTATCTAGTTTAAAAAATGTGTCCGGTGACCCAGCCAACCAACCAAGATGGCCGCCATGGCTAAAAATAGAACATAGGGGTAAAATGCAGTTTTTGGCTTATAACTCAAAAACCAAAGCATTTAGAGCAAATCTGACATGTGGTAAAATTCTTTATCAGGTCAAGATCTATCTGCCCTGAAATTTTCAGATAAATCGAACAACCCGTTGTTGGGTTGCTGCCCCTGAATAATTTTAAGAAAATTTTGCTGTTTTTGGTTATTATCTTGAATATTATTATAGATAGAGATAAACTGTAAACAGCAATAATGTTCAGCAAGGTAAGATTTACAAATAAGTCAACTTGACCGAAATGGTCAGTTGACCCCTTTAGGAGTTATTGCCCTTTATAGTCATTTTTTAACCATTTTTCGTAAATCTTAGTAATCTTTTAGAAAAATTTTCTCCTCTGAAACTACTGGGCCAAATTAAACCAAACTTGGCCACAATCATCTTTTGGGTTAGTAGTTTGAAAAATGTGTCCGATGACCCGGCCATCTAACCAAGATGGCCGCCATGGCTAAAAATAGAAAATGGGGTAAAATGCAGTTTTTGGCTTATAACTCAAAACCCAAAGCATTTAGAGCAAATCTGACATGGGGGTAAAATTATTTATCAGGTCAACATTTATCTGCTCAGAAATTTTTAGATGAATCGGACAACCCGTTGTTGGGTTGCTGACCCTGAATTGTTAGTTTTAAGGAAATTTTGCTGTTTTTGGTCATTATCTTGAATATTATTATTGATAGAGATAAACTGTAAACAACAATAATGTTCAGCAAAGTAAGATTTACAAATAAGTCAACATGACCGAAATGGTCAATTGACCCCCTTAGGAGTTATTGTTCTTTATAGTCAATTTTTAACAATTTTCATAAAATTTGTAAATTTTTACTAACATTTTCCACTGAAACTAATGGGCCAAGTTCATTACAGATAGAGATAATTTTAAGCAGCAAGAATGTTCAGTAAAGTAAGATGTACAAACACATCACCATCACCAAAACACAATTTTGTCATGAATCCATCTGCTTCCTTTAATATTCACATAGACCAAGGTGAGCGACACAGGCTCTTTAGAGCCTCTAGTTTTGCCTCGGTACAGACATGAGGAATTAACTAAGACTTCCTTATATTTTGTTAATTTCTAATAGGCCTACAAAACATATTCAATTGAAATCAGTGAAAATAAAGATAAAATGAAATTTAATTTATGATTAGACTGCAGTAAAAATCCTTGTGTGTTTGGAACATGTCATACTAGTCCTACTGGTTTCAATTGTGCATGTGCTGCCGGGTATTCTGGACATCATTGTGATAAAGGTAACCATTTTGTTATTTGGACAATACAAATGCAATAGTGTTACTGCTTTCACAATAACATAATGTAATAAGTATCATTTTTTTTTAGTTTTACAAGTAATTCTTAAAAAAAGATGTTCAAAAGAGAACTTTTATTAGTGTTTGTTCATTTAAGAATGTTTCACTTTTAAGATCAGTAAAATTATGAATATTACTTCATTATAGCACTAACAGTATTAAGCACAGCAACATTAGGATCAACTTCAACGTTAACAACGTTAGGAGAAACTTCAACTTTAACAACGTCAATAGGATCTTCAACTTTAACAACATCAAGAAGACCATCTACTTTAACAACGTCAAGAGGACCTTCAACTTTAACAACATCAGGTGGACCTTCAACTTTAACAACATCAGGTGGACCTTCAACTTTAACAACGTCAGGTGGACCTTCAACTTTAACAACAGCCAGTTCTATTTGTAGAGATAGTTCGTATGTGGCGTGTTCTGATCAACATGTTTGCGCAGATCCTTCATTGAAACGATTATGTCCTTTCAGTTGTGGGCTATGTAGTAAGATATGTTAAAAATGTTAAAGTTGAAATTCACTCCCAACCCTATCAACCACTTTTTACACTATATGCTTGTTGATGTAAGGGAGCGAAACAGTCAAATAAATCATTTTTTTTTTTTATATCAATTATTTTTTCCGATTTAAATAAGTTATCAAAATAGATTTTCTGTGGATTTTCTTTTCATTATGTCCCATCACTACGGTTTCAACTTCCTCGAAGAAATTGTATGAAATACAATTTATCGTGCTTTCTTACGTCTGCTCAGAAGCTCCGTAAGTCTCATATCACGGTTTTTTCTTTCATTTTTTTTTTAAATAAATAATACCGGCCCAAGACCACAATAGTTCCCTTTAATTATAGTGTATTTTTTCTTTATTTTTTTTTCTTTCCCTTTCTCATTCATTTCTTAGCTTTTCTGGGGTGGAAATGAAAGAAGAGAGCTGAAATAAACTTTTAGATGTTTTATTTTAACTGATTTTAATAAGGAAAGAGTGATTAGGCCAGGTGCAAAAAGGTAATATTTACACTTTTCGGATCATCTCTTGACTTGCCTATAGGGGTATGGATGCGTATTGGCCAAATTTGTATGATGTAAACATGCAATTTTTCTGAAAATTGCAAAAATTTTTGGACTTGTACTGTACATTACACACACAAAAAATTAGACAAAAAGAATAGGCAAAACTTTTTTAATACGAAAAAACGTTATAAAGAAATGATAGAGGAATTAATTGTGGTCTCGGGCCTACCGTTAGTTTTCTCGTTACTAATGTTTAACATTGACGTCATTCGGGTTCTTTTGTATCTGACTGCGATATGGGATTTGATAATTGTTAAAGGCCGTACGGTAACCTGTAGTTGTTAATTTCTGTGTCATTTTGGTCCCCTAATGAGAGTTGTCTCATTGGCAATCATACCACATCTTCTTTTTTATTTGAGAAGAGAGCAAGCATTATCAGCGACGTCACAGTGTGAGAGGAGAAGTTATCAAGCTTGCTTTCGTCAATCGTAAAACTTAGTGAAAGAGAGGGTGAAAACGACCAGTTATAGAATGTTAAACAGATTATTGGAGTTTTGCGTTTATCTATCGTAAATTATATGCCGCTCGACAAAAAGGTTCACATTGTGGCACGCGGTTGATATTTTACGATATCAATATGTTGAAAACCCGACAACCTATAATACATTTGTCTTATTTGACAACTTCGTTGGATAATATTAAAAAAGAAGAAGCGGTATGATTTCCTAGCATACACCTCTCCACAAGACAACTTTTTCCAAAATTTAACATTACTATCATATGTGTTGCTACATTATATATTTGTCAAACTATAATCTCTTTGCTATTTTCAAACAGGTTGTGAAGACAATGCACTTGCGACCTGCTCGTCATTATTATGTTCTGATCATAATTTAAAGCTTCTTTGTCAGAAGACCTGCGGTGTGTGTGGTGCGTATTCTTCAAATTCAAATCATTTAATGCGTTCTTTCTTTTGTTTTAAATTATCTGATAAAATATTACATGTATATATTTTTTTCATGTTAATGATATTCTAACCGACTGTAAATGATTTTTGCTTAAATCTTATTTTTTTGAAATGTATTTTGAATGTAATGACGTACAAGTATTTTTGTAAAATAAATCAGAAATTTAACTACATGTATTTTAAATATTTCATAGGGAAAAGTAATAGTAGTGCAACACCAACCACCTGGTTACATGTTCCGGAAGTAAGTAGTGCAACATCTACCAAAGGATCAAACGTACCTGGAACAATCAGTGCCACACCTACCACGTGGATACATATTCTGGGAAAATAAATAAATCGTCAATAGAAATTATTTATCAAATTATGATAAATTTTCACTATGTAGGAAAAATAAATATTTTTGAAATTAATTTATCTGCATTTGGGAAAGCATCATGTAGTCAACATCTAATCATTTTTTTACTCAAGCAATTGAGTTAATCTCTGGACAATAATTCCGTCATTTAGTTCTTGGGAGAAAACACCAGCCTGCTAGTCTTTACTTTGAAGCAAGACTACAATGTTTCTATCTTTTTCGTCATTTTTATTCTGTATGTGTAGATTGAATTAAGATATTTTACAAGATTGCGACCTGTAGTCGTCCGGTACTTTATTGATTTTGTAGGATGAAATATCATGATTTGAAGTACATTAATTGAAATTAAAAACGAATGGTATCATGGCGATGGCGATCAAAAAGTTCGTTTCTATGTGTCTAGGCGGGTTTTTTTTATTGCGCTTCGGTGATCCGGTTGTTCCTTCGTTTCTCTCTTATAGTTCTAGTGTTTTCTTTGATTTTGGTGTGTTAACCGGATTTGTTTTTTCTCAATCGTTTTTTAAAATATACGATGTGTTTTCCTCGGTTTCAGTTTGTAACCCGGATTTTTTTTTCTCAATTGATTTATAACTTTTGAAAATCGGTATACTACTGTTATTTATCATGATGTCATTTTTTTTTCAAACTACGCATAATGAGGTTGAGAAAAGTTTTACGTAACTGCAACATTTTTAAAATGGTTTTCTTTTTTATATGGTATTATACATGTACAGTAATAGAAAAACAAAGTAAATGGGGTCTCCATACTTGACACAAAATCAGTAATTGCACAGCAAATAAACACACAAAAAGCAAAGCTTGAAACACCCTCACCCCACTGCAATTTTAAAATGGCCCTTATCACCGGCTTCGGTTGAATTTTTTCAAAAAATCATCTGGATAGACTATGTCAAATATAACGCCACCTCATCGGGCTCGGTAAAACAAAAATAAATATACTGTAGAGTAGCACATATTTAAAACAGGTTTCTACGCATAGGTTTCTACGCATAGGTATATATCTTAAAATAAATGTAGCGTATCAACACCACCATCTACATTGTACGTTGAACTATCGAACTTGACCAATACTCAACATATCCTGTGAGCGCAATAAATTTAGTAATTTTGTAAGATAAATCAAAAATATGCAAGCAAGTATTAAGTATGATAGAGAATATTAATAACAAAGCAAAATAATAAAAGGGGGTTACCACTTCAGTTTAATAATGTGTATCTATTATACAGTCATTTTATAAAATTTACTGTTTGCAAAACTATTCATTATTCTTGATAATAATGACGTTTTTGTCCAAGGCGAATAACCCTGGCCTCACAACTTTTTGGAACTTTTGGTCCTCGGCGATCTTCAACTTTTTAGTTGAACTATGGCTTTCAAAATTTCATCTGAGCATAGTTTTGTGTGGACGTAGAGAGCGTCTGGCGTATAAAAATATATTTTTAACCCGTTGCCTTTTGGTGGATATTATTTGTTTGTTTCTCTGTCCTATATTTCCTCCCATTTATTTATTGTAGCCCTGTCGTGTAATGTGTCATTTTAATGTTATAATTAACACTGCCATTAAAGCGTGCATAAGATCTGGTGGTAGATTGCACACTGCACTTCTGTGGGTGAAAGTCCATGCCCCAAGTTTGTAGAGATCTTCTTGTAGTATATTAGTATCAGCAGGAGATGTTATCGTTCTGTATACGATACAATTTAATAAGGCCGTTAGTTTTCTAGTTTGAATTGTTTTACATTATCTTATCGGGACCTTTTATAGCTGACTATTCTGTATGGGCTTTGCTAATTGTTGAAGGCCGTACGGTGACCTATATTTGTTAATGTCTGTGTCATTTTGGTCTCTTGTGGACAGTTGTCTCATTGGCAACCATACCACATCTTCTTTTTTAAATTGAGTGCAAATAGTCGTGTGTTGGATGTTATGTTGTCATGTAAGTCATTGATAAATAGGAGGAACAGTAACGGTCTAAGTATAGTCCCTTGGGGACTCCAATAACCACAGGTACGTTCTCTGGCGAGTCTTCCTTAACGATGACTCTTTGGGTACGTTTAGCTAGGAACGATTGAATCCACTTGTGTTTTTGACCTGTAACTTCATAATGCTGTAGTTTGTTTAGCAGCCGTTTATGTGGGAAACAATTAAAGGTCTTAGAAAAGTCAAGGATAACAACATCCATCTGCTCTCTTTTGTCTAGTGCTGCTGCAAGATCATGACAAGGCGTGATGAGTCGAGTATCACAGCTTCGTATTGCTCTGAAACCATGCTGGCAGTTGGTTAATATTTTGTGATTGTCTAGATGTTTTAAGGTGTTACTGATAATGATGTGTTCCAGGAATTAACTGCTTAGACCGATGAGTGTAACAGTTCTATCGGTTCTAGCATCATATCTGTTTCCTTTCTTAAGGATTATGTACCCTTGTGTTAATTCAATGCTAAACATATGGAAATTTGATAGAAAATACAAGGATAAATGTATCCTTGTACCCTCATATTTTGCAATTTCATGACTGATAGATATAAGATTATTGCATGCAGTGCTAGCATTGATTTCCTTTTAAAAAACGAGTTTATTAATGTAGCTATTGGTTTAAACAAATCAAATATATGGACCAAATCAAGTACACCTTTTAGGGTGCGCTCGACTTTAGTGACTCAGCACGAGGTATTTTGTAATTTACAGACTGCTTAGAACTTTTTGTAAAAAATAAACACTAGCACATCATAGAAAAGCAAGTGAGTAATATATGTTTCAAATTTTATAACAAAAATCTCTTTATTAAAGGCTGTGGATTTTCTATAAAAATCTTGATTTATTTGCCACAAAGTACTCTTTGTCTATTAAATTCAATGAAACAATAAAAAATAATGCTTTGCATCAAGTTTCCCCTGTAGTTTTGATACTATTGAAGTTTGAAAAATTTGTACAAAAATGGCTACAGAAGGGGTCATAAACCTTAAATGTTGCAGTTAGGTTTGCTTGTTTTCAGTTTTCTGGCACTGTACCAGATCGAATACTGGCATTAACTACAATACATAAAAGGGTTGCTCAGCACATTCCCTTAAAATTCTGGCTCGTATTTTATCAGGATTGAATGCTTTACTCGGGTTGCATTTGTTTAATAGCTTTCTAACGCCTTCTGCTGTGGCTGTTTTCTTTGGAATTGGTGGATATTGTTTACCTGTTTGTTCAGATGAAAGGGGTGGCACTGTTGATCTTTGTAACACACATAATTTACTTTTCAGTTTGAATAGTACAAAAATGCATGAATGAATTCTAAAATTGAAGAGATTAATGAAATTGAGAATGGAAATATAAACTGTTTCTCAGATGGAGTCCTTATAGGTTGAACAAAAATGCCCGTTTGGTATAAATCTAAAACTGAGACATTTTCTTAAAACACGTAAAGAGGTATGCATTGTTATACAATTTTTATTGAATATTTTATATTTGTGAATACTAATACCAAACTATCATACAAAATTAAAACAGACATAGAACGTAAGATGGTGTATTGCTTCGGTAATAGATTGTATTACCATATATACGTTGTATAGAAAATGATAATAAGGGATCAGATTTACATTGTGTCATCTGAAAACATTATACGTGTATTTGTTTATTTAAAATCCTTATTGTTCGTAGGTTGTCAAATTTGAGCCTCGAAGTAGAGCATAATTTGAGTATATGAAGATTCTGAACCATCAATTACCGCTGTTTATTTGACTGCTTTTTAATAGTTTGTCCTGTAGGGGTGCCCTTACTTCACAACTTAGTTGCTGGCTTTGTTATACCCGTGCTCTGGAAATTGTTTCCACATCTACGGTTATTTGTTGTTATAATTTAAGAAAGGTAACTGCATCTATTTCATTTTTTCATCTTTCCATGAGCTAGAGTTCGACAATATTCTTCTTCGGCACATTGCAGTCAAGATGGTAGTCTGCAATTCTCAACATTTTCTACCTTCATTTGTCAGATTTTAAGAACTTTGCAGCATTTAACAATGTACTGCGTTTACAATTGGGTCTTTAATTTAACACTTGTACGTATATATATATCAAACCACATGAATTCGTACTTTGGACGATTTAAGATAGTGAAATAAAAAAAAAATGATTGCCTTCGCTTATTTAACACAGAATTTGGTATACTGGTAAGAAAGTAGATGCATCTTTAGGAGATAGATCGCTTAATCCAGAGTTAATACTAAGTATGATTGAATGAGACATTGTATTTGAAGAAGAATATTTTCTTTATAGCAACATTTTGCTATACATGTAGTGTAGTAATAAGGATTCAAAAGAGTACACAAGTGGCTACATGATTTATTTATCATCTATCAAAACTATCATTTATGATTACATGAGTATACAAAGAATGGTCCATCTATCGAATACGTTTGATTCAAACCGTTTTTGTTCTTTCAAAATATTTTGTTTGAGACGACGTCATACTCATACTGCATCATTTCTGTGTTTGAACTTCGGTACGTCGAACAATGGATTGATATCTTGATTTGAATTTCAATTTAATTAAAAACCGATCTCTATTCGCTCCCGTTTTCACGACATATAAGAACACGGGAGCGATTAGAGATCTGTTTTTAATTAGATTTTGATAATTTCTGTATCGCAGCAGAAATATTTGAAAATGATTAAATCGATATCTAGGTTTGGGTTCAATAGTGTACATAGAATATGCGTACATTTCAAGCAGGCAAACATGACCTTGTAAGTTCAAGGATGAAAGGTTACTGGTTTTCCATAAAAAAAAAAATGTTTACATGTGGACTTTTTAAATCTGTGTATTGCAAAAGCAGAAAAAAAGCTTTTGCAATACACAGATTTAAACATGTAAACAATTTTTTTAAAAACTGGTAAAAATCAAATCAAAATCGGATAGAAAATCGTACTGTGAATATGCACCTTCAGTTGGTTGTTGGTACAAAACATCTAGATATAAGAAAATGTAGTATGTGTGTGTGCTTATGAGACACAACTCTCCATTCAAGTTATTATTTTTTAAAGTAAACCTTTATAGGTCAAAGTATGGTCTTCAACACGGAGCCTTGGTTCACACCGAACAGCAAGCTATAAAGGGCCCACAATAATTACAGTGTAAAACCATTCAAACGGGGTTAGGGTTGATGAGTTTAATGCTGTAGTGTTTTGTCGTCTATAATTGTTTTCTTTTTTTTCTATTTGTGGTTTTTATGTCCCTTTTCAATTTCACCCTTCTTGGTATATCCTTATAGTTTTCGAATGTATGTTCCCATTGCCATCGTTGCCTGTGTGTGTAACAGACAAAACGGGGCTACATGTGAAGGTGTTTTCTATAGCATTTTATTATTTAAATATTTATTGTTTAATTCACTGTAAGCTGTTTAAGAGCACATTTAGTCAGAGTAATTACTTTGTAAACCACTTAATTGTATAACATTTCTACATAGTAGATTATTTCACGTTTAGAACAGATGTAAGATACATATAAGTTAATCTTAATCTTGATGTATGCTCTTAAATATAAATAAAAAAAAAATATCTAAACATTCATTGCATAATGCATGATTTGACATTGAAAAACAGTCATTATCATCATCTGAATAAAAGAAAAATCGATTTTAAATTGATATGGTATATAAAAAGCCATTAAAGTATCTTTTTGATACAGAAAGTACTATAGTCGCATACAAGTCGTGAACCCCGTATGTAAGAGGTTAAATATGCTGACGCCTGTGTCTGCTTTTAGGAGCAACTATAATCAAGTAGTCTAGTATGTACATGGTAATATGGTAGAAGGAACAAAAGATTCTAGGAAGGTTTCATTTCTATTTGTTAAAGGAAAAATGCTTATATAAACAGTGGCATACTGAAGTCAATCCGTAATTTAGTAGTTTTTGAATCCTGATCCATGGAAACACAAAACGAATCCATTATAACTTTGTACACCAGTCACATGTTTCGACTACAAACACGCTTGCTGTCCGAATAAAGTACAAATTTGAAGAGCATTCAGAATTAGTCCGAGATTACTCTGACGTCCAACGGCTGTTTTGCCAGACAAGCTGGGCCATGGGACGTCAGAGCTCGTCCCATATCAAAAAGTGGATATTTTCCCACCCAAAATAGATGCGCTGCTTCGTCGCTTCTGATGCCGACTGACGGCCTTGGCATTATATAAATCGGGCATCAATCTATTCATTTTTCATTTATCTCTTCATTTATGTAAGTTTCACCTACCTGCGAACCTTTATTTTTCCATATTTTAACAGTTTTCACAGTGACCCATCGATTTCGACATTTTGACTTTCACTTTCAAATGGACGTCAAGTTACGAGAGAGTTCGTGGTCTCGAGACTCAAAATATGCAAATATTTATATTTTTTCACCTCCTTCATAGGAGATCGATGTTTAACATTTAGTAGCAACCACGATTTTCACCTCCTTTACAGGAGATCGGTATGAAGCATTTAGTTCCGACCATTTTGCTCTCGGACATTTAGATAACTTGCATCGTAAATGAACGAGATGTTACATTATGTTCATTTGCATAAATCATCACTGTTTTCTCGTGGTCACGTGATTATCTTTGAAAATGAAAGGCAAAATGCCGAAATCGATGGGTCACTGTGAAAAATAAAGGTTCGCAGGTAGGTGAAACTTACATAAATGAAGAGATAAATGAAAAATGAATAGATTGATGCCCGATTTATATAATTCCAAGGCCGTCTGTCGGCATCAGAAGCGACGAAGCAGCGCATCTATTTTGGGTGGGCAAATATCCACTTTTTGATATGGGACGAGCTCTGACGTCCCATGGCCCAGCTTGTCTGGCAAAACAGCTGTTGGACGTCAGAGATCTCGGACCAATTCAGAATCTATATATAATTTATGAAACTTTAAAGTTTAACCAAATACACCTTAATCTATTTCTGGAGTAGAAAATCCTTAAAACTATGCCTTTAACTTCCTAGATTTAATTATACCAACATGTAGTAAATATCATGTATTGTATGTTTTTTTTTTTTAAACCAGACAAAACAGAAATGATGATTTTTATCTTCTTCAAATTATGATGCAATAGATAGAAAAATCTCCTTAAATGACAAAGAAATCCATGTAACAAAATGCCTTTTTTATAATCAACTATAAAACTATATGGGAATCATACATTGTTCCTTCAAATAGCAGAATCTATCTACAAATCCAAAATATATCCAAAAGGCTTAATACAATACAAAAAGGATGTACTTGAGCACTATTTACATGGACCGAGAAAACTGAATATAATTCCTACTTAAAATTAAGATGCTACTTTTCTTTCTTGAATTACTAGTATGACTTGTTCAAAGTCAATATAATAACAGATCCAATTTGTCTTTGTGGATAAAACATTGTAATTGTACACCATTTTCTTTTAGACAGTACTTTATATACAGACCAGAGAGAAATTTTTATGTCAAAAAAATCTTATATAGCTCCTTGATGACCTTAAATTGAATGTTGAGTTACTAAACTTCTGGTAATGCGAACATCTCGTATGAACAATCCATGAACAAAACGTTTATATTTTAAACGTTACTCGAGTTTATAGAAAGGTTCGTGAAATGTTTTCTCCTATGCTACTGAGTAATGGATTTGCTGTCCATTCACGACATCATCATTACCAATTTTTCCGTTATAATTTATTGTTTCACTTACTTCAATGGCTAGGCTCGACCCAGCCAACCAACCAAGATGGCCGCCATGGCTAAAAATAGAACATAGGGGTAAAATGCAGTTTTTGGCTTATAACTCAAAAACCAAAGCATTTAGAGCAAATCTGACATGTGGTAAAATTCTTTATCAGGTCAAGATCTATCTGCCCTGAAATTTTCAGATAAATCGAACAACCCGTTGTTGGGTTGCTGCCCCTGAATAATTTTAAGAAAATTTTGCTGTTTTTGGTTATTATCTTGAATATTATTATAGATAGAGATAAACTGTAAACAGCAATAATGTTCAGCAAGGTAAGATTTACAAATAAGTCAACTTGACCGAAATGGTCAGTTGACCCCTTTAGGAGTTATTGCCCTTTATAGTCATTTTTTAACCATTTTTCGTAAATCTTAGTAATCTTTTAGAAAAATTTTCTCCTCTGAAACTACTGGGCCAAATTAAACCAAACTTGGCCACAATCATCTTTTGGGTTAGTAGTTTGAAAAATGTGTCCGATGACCCGGCCATCTAACCAAGATGGCCGCCATGGCTAAAAATAGAAAATGGGGTAAAATGCAGTTTTTGGCTTATAACTCAAAACCCAAAGCATTTAGAGCAAATCTGACATGGGGGTAAAATTATTTATCAGGTCAACATTTATCTGCTCAGAAATTTTTAGATGAATCGGACAACCCGTTGTTGGGTTGCTGACCCTGAATTGTTAGTTTTAAGGAAATTTTGCTGTTTTTGGTCATTATCTTGAATATTATTATTGATAGAGATAAACTGTAAACAACAATAATGTTCAGCAAAGTAAGATTTACAAATAAGTCAACATGACCGAAATGGTCAATTGACCCCCTTAGGAGTTATTGTTCTTTATAGTCAATTTTTAACAATTTTCATAAAATTTGTAAATTTTTACTAACATTTTCCACTGAAACTAATGGGCCAAGTTCATTACAGATAGAGATAATTTTAAGCAGCAAGAATGTTCAGTAAAGTAAGATGTACAAACACATCACCATCACCAAAACACAATTTTGTCATGAATCCATCTGCTTCCTTTAATATTCACATAGACCAAGGTGAGCGACACAGGCTCTTTAGAGCCTCTAGTTTTGCCTCGGTACAGACATGAGGAATTAACTAAGACTTCCTTATATTTTGTTAATTTCTAATAGGCCTACAAAACATATTCAATTGAAATCAGTGAAAATAAAGATAAAATGAAATTTAATTTATGATTAGACTGCAGTAAAAATCCTTGTGTGTTTGGAACATGTCATACTAGTCCTACTGGTTTCAATTGTGCATGTGCTGCCGGGTATTCTGGACATCATTGTGATAAAGGTAACCATTTTGTTATTTGGACAATACAAATGCAATAGTGTTACTGCTTTCACAATAACATAATGTAATAAGTATCATTTTTTTTTAGTTTTACAAGTAATTCTTAAAAAAAGATGTTCAAAAGAGAACTTTTATTAGTGTTTGTTCATTTAAGAATGTTTCACTTTTAAGATCAGTAAAATTATGAATATTACTTCATTATAGCACTAACAGTATTAAGCACAGCAACATTAGGATCAACTTCAACGTTAACAACGTTAGGAGAAACTTCAACTTTAACAACGTCAATAGGATCTTCAACTTTAACAACATCAAGAAGACCATCTACTTTAACAACGTCAAGAGGACCTTCAACTTTAACAACATCAGGTGGACCTTCAACTTTAACAACATCAGGTGGACCTTCAACTTTAACAACGTCAGGTGGACCTTCAACTTTAACAACAGCCAGTTCTATTTGTAGAGATAGTTCGTATGTGGCGTGTTCTGATCAACATGTTTGCGCAGATCCTTCATTGAAACGATTATGTCCTTTCAGTTGTGGGCTATGTAGTAAGATATGTTAAAAATGTTAAAGTTGAAATTCACTCCCAACCCTATCAACCACTTTTTACACTATATGCTTGTTGATGTAAGGGAGCGAAACAGTCAAATAAATCATTTTTTTTTTTATATCAATTATTTTTTCCGATTTAAATAAGTTATCAAAATAGATTTTCTGTGGATTTTCTTTTCATTATGTCCCATCACTACGGTTTCAACTTCCTCGAAGAAATTGTATGAAATACAATTTATCGTGCTTTCTTACGTCTGCTCAGAAGCTCCGTAAGTCTCATATCACGGTTTTTTCTTTCATTTTTTTTTTAAATAAATAATACCGGCCCAAGACCACAATAGTTCCCTTTAATTATAGTGTATTTTTTCTTTATTTTTTTTTCTTTCCCTTTCTCATTCATTTCTTAGCTTTTCTGGGGTGGAAATGAAAGAAGAGAGCTGAAATAAACTTTTAGATGTTTTATTTTAACTGATTTTAATAAGGAAAGAGTGATTAGGCCAGGTGCAAAAAGGTAATATTTACACTTTTCGGATCATCTCTTGACTTGCCTATAGGGGTATGGATGCGTATTGGCCAAATTTGTATGATGTAAACATGCAATTTTTCTGAAAATTGCAAAAATTTTTGGACTTGTACTGTACATTACACACACAAAAAATTAGACAAAAAGAATAGGCAAAACTTTTTTAATACGAAAAAACGTTATAAAGAAATGATAGAGGAATTAATTGTGGTCTCGGGCCTACCGTTAGTTTTCTCGTTACTAATGTTTAACATTGACGTCATTCGGGTTCTTTTGTATCTGACTGCGATATGGGATTTGATAATTGTTAAAGGCCGTACGGTAACCTGTAGTTGTTAATTTCTGTGTCATTTTGGTCCCCTAATGAGAGTTGTCTCATTGGCAATCATACCACATCTTCTTTTTTATTTGAGAAGAGAGCAAGCATTATCAGCGACGTCACAGTGTGAGAGGAGAAGTTATCAAGCTTGCTTTCGTCAATCGTAAAACTTAGTGAAAGAGAGGGTGAAAACGACCAGTTATAGAATGTTAAACAGATTATTGGAGTTTTGCGTTTATCTATCGTAAATTATATGCCGCTCGACAAAAAGGTTCACATTGTGGCACGCGGTTGATATTTTACGATATCAATATGTTGAAAACCCGACAACCTATAATACATTTGTCTTATTTGACAACTTCGTTGGATAATATTAAAAAAGAAGAAGCGGTATGATTTCCTAGCATACACCTCTCCACAAGACAACTTTTTCCAAAATTTAACATTACTATCATATGTGTTGCTACATTATATATTTGTCAAACTATAATCTCTTTGCTATTTTCAAACAGGTTGTGAAGACAATGCACTTGCGACCTGCTCGTCATTATTATGTTCTGATCATAATTTAAAGCTTCTTTGTCAGAAGACCTGCGGTGTGTGTGGTGCGTATTCTTCAAATTCAAATCATTTAATGCGTTCTTTCTTTTGTTTTAAATTATCTGATAAAATATTACATGTATATATTTTTTTCATGTTAATGATATTCTAACCGACTGTAAATGATTTTTGCTTAAATCTTATTTTTTTGAAATGTATTTTGAATGTAATGACGTACAAGTATTTTTGTAAAATAAATCAGAAATTTAACTACATGTATTTTAAATATTTCATAGGGAAAAGTAATAGTAGTGCAACACCAACCACCTGGTTACATGTTCCGGAAGTAAGTAGTGCAACATCTACCAAAGGATCAAACGTACCTGGAACAATCAGTGCCACACCTACCACGTGGATACATATTCTGGGAAAATAAATAAATCGTCAATAGAAATTATTTATCAAATTATGATAAATTTTCACTATGTAGGAAAAATAAATATTTTTGAAATTAATTTATCTGCATTTGGGAAAGCATCATGTAGTCAACATCTAATCATTTTTTTACTCAAGCAATTGAGTTAATCTCTGGACAATAATTCCGTCATTTAGTTCTTGGGAGAAAACACCAGCCTGCTAGTCTTTACTTTGAAGCAAGACTACAATGTTTCTATCTTTTTCGTCATTTTTATTCTGTATGTGTAGATTGAATTAAGATATTTTACAAGATTGCGACCTGTAGTCGTCCGGTACTTTATTGATTTTGTAGGATGAAATATCATGATTTGAAGTACATTAATTGAAATTAAAAACGAATGGTATCATGGCGATGGCGATCAAAAAGTTCGTTTCTATGTGTCTAGGCGGGTTTTTTTTATTGCGCTTCGGTGATCCGGTTGTTCCTTCGTTTCTCTCTTATAGTTCTAGTGTTTTCTTTGATTTTGGTGTGTTAACCGGATTTGTTTTTTCTCAATCGTTTTTTAAAATATACGATGTGTTTTCCTCGGTTTCAGTTTGTAACCCGGATTTTTTTTTCTCAATTGATTTATAACTTTTGAAAATCGGTATACTACTGTTATTTATCATGATGTCATTTTTTTTTCAAACTACGCATAATGAGGTTGAGAAAAGTTTTACGTAACTGCAACATTTTTAAAATGGTTTTCTTTTTTATATGGTATTATACATGTACAGTAATAGAAAAACAAAGTAAATGGGGTCTCCATACTTGACACAAAATCAGTAATTGCACAGCAAATAAACACACAAAAAGCAAAGCTTGAAACACCCTCACCCCACTGCAATTTTAAAATGGCCCTTATCACCGGCTTCGGTTGAATTTTTTCAAAAAATCATCTGGATAGACTATGTCAAATATAACGCCACCTCATCGGGCTCGGTAAAACAAAAATAAATATACTGTAGAGTAGCACATATTTAAAACAGGTTTCTACGCATAGGTTTCTACGCATAGGTATATATCTTAAAATAAATGTAGCGTATCAACACCACCATCTACATTGTACGTTGAACTATCGAACTTGACCAATACTCAACATATCCTGTGAGCGCAATAAATTTAGTAATTTTGTAAGATAAATCAAAAATATGCAAGCAAGTATTAAGTATGATAGAGAATATTAATAACAAAGCAAAATAATAAAAGGGGGTTACCACTTCAGTTTAATAATGTGTATCTATTATACAGTCATTTTATAAAATTTACTGTTTGCAAAACTATTCATTATTCTTGATAATAATGACGTTTTTGTCCAAGGCGAATAACCCTGGCCTCACAACTTTTTGGAACTTTTGGTCCTCGGCGATCTTCAACTTTTTAGTTGAACTATGGCTTTCAAAATTTCATCTGAGCATAGTTTTGTGTGGACGTAGAGAGCGTCTGGCGTATAAAAATATATTTTTAACCCGTTGCCTTTTGGTGGATATTATTTGTTTGTTTCTCTGTCCTATATTTCCTCCCATTTATTTATTGTAGCCCTGTCGTGTAATGTGTCATTTTAATGTTATAATTAACACTGCCATTAAAGCGTGCATAAGATCTGGTGGTAGATTGCACACTGCACTTCTGTGGGTGAAAGTCCATGCCCCAAGTTTGTAGAGATCTTCTTGTAGTATATTAGTATCAGCAGGAGATGTTATCGTTCTGTATACGATACAATTTAATAAGGCCGTTAGTTTTCTAGTTTGAATTGTTTTACATTATCTTATCGGGACCTTTTATAGCTGACTATTCTGTATGGGCTTTGCTAATTGTTGAAGGCCGTACGGTGACCTATATTTGTTAATGTCTGTGTCATTTTGGTCTCTTGTGGACAGTTGTCTCATTGGCAACCATACCACATCTTCTTTTTTAAATTGAGTGCAAATAGTCGTGTGTTGGATGTTATGTTGTCATGTAAGTCATTGATAAATAGGAGGAACAGTAACGGTCTAAGTATAGTCCCTTGGGGACTCCAATAACCACAGGTACGTTCTCTGGCGAGTCTTCCTTAACGATGACTCTTTGGGTACGTTTAGCTAGGAACGATTGAATCCACTTGTGTTTTTGACCTGTAACTTCATAATGCTGTAGTTTGTTTAGCAGCCGTTTATGTGGGAAACAATTAAAGGTCTTAGAAAAGTCAAGGATAACAACATCCATCTGCTCTCTTTTGTCTAGTGCTGCTGCAAGATCATGACAAGGCGTGATGAGTCGAGTATCACAGCTTCGTATTGCTCTGAAACCATGCTGGCAGTTGGTTAATATTTTGTGATTGTCTAGATGTTTTAAGGTGTTACTGATAATGATGTGTTCCAGGAATTAACTGCTTAGACCGATGAGTGTAACAGTTCTATCGGTTCTAGCATCATATCTGTTTCCTTTCTTAAGGATTATGTACCCTTGTGTTAATTCAATGCTAAACATATGGAAATTTGATAGAAAATACAAGGATAAATGTATCCTTGTACCCTCATATTTTGCAATTTCATGACTGATAGATATAAGATTATTGCATGCAGTGCTAGCATTGATTTCCTTTTAAAAAACGAGTTTATTAATGTAGCTATTGGTTTAAACAAATCAAATATATGGACCAAATCAAGTACACCTTTTAGGGTGCGCTCGACTTTAGTGACTCAGCACGAGGTATTTTGTAATTTACAGACTGCTTAGAACTTTTTGTAAAAAATAAACACTAGCACATCATAGAAAAGCAAGTGAGTAATATATGTTTCAAATTTTATAACAAAAATCTCTTTATTAAAGGCTGTGGATTTTCTATAAAAATCTTGATTTATTTGCCACAAAGTACTCTTTGTCTATTAAATTCAATGAAACAATAAAAAATAATGCTTTGCATCAAGTTTCCCCTGTAGTTTTGATACTATTGAAGTTTGAAAAATTTGTACAAAAATGGCTACAGAAGGGGTCATAAACCTTAAATGTTGCAGTTAGGTTTGCTTGTTTTCAGTTTTCTGGCACTGTACCAGATCGAATACTGGCATTAACTACAATACATAAAAGGGTTGCTCAGCACATTCCCTTAAAATTCTGGCTCGTATTTTATCAGGATTGAATGCTTTACTCGGGTTGCATTTGTTTAATAGCTTTCTAACGCCTTCTGCTGTGGCTGTTTTCTTTGGAATTGGTGGATATTGTTTACCTGTTTGTTCAGATGAAAGGGGTGGCACTGTTGATCTTTGTAACACACATAATTTACTTTTCAGTTTGAATAGTACAAAAATGCATGAATGAATTCTAAAATTGAAGAGATTAATGAAATTGAGAATGGAAATATAAACTGTTTCTCAGATGGAGTCCTTATAGGTTGAACAAAAATGCCCGTTTGGTATAAATCTAAAACTGAGACATTTTCTTAAAACACGTAAAGAGGTATGCATTGTTATACAATTTTTATTGAATATTTTATATTTGTGAATACTAATACCAAACTATCATACAAAATTAAAACAGACATAGAACGTAAGATGGTGTATTGCTTCGGTAATAGATTGTATTACCATATATACGTTGTATAGAAAATGATAATAAGGGATCAGATTTACATTGTGTCATCTGAAAACATTATACGTGTATTTGTTTATTTAAAATCCTTATTGTTCGTAGGTTGTCAAATTTGAGCCTCGAAGTAGAGCATAATTTGAGTATATGAAGATTCTGAACCATCAATTACCGCTGTTTATTTGACTGCTTTTTAATAGTTTGTCCTGTAGGGGTGCCCTTACTTCACAACTTAGTTGCTGGCTTTGTTATACCCGTGCTCTGGAAATTGTTTCCACATCTACGGTTATTTGTTGTTATAATTTAAGAAAGGTAACTGCATCTATTTCATTTTTTCATCTTTCCATGAGCTAGAGTTCGACAATATTCTTCTTCGGCACATTGCAGTCAAGATGGTAGTCTGCAATTCTCAACATTTTCTACCTTCATTTGTCAGATTTTAAGAACTTTGCAGCATTTAACAATGTACTGCGTTTACAATTGGGTCTTTAATTTAACACTTGTACGTATATATATATCAAACCACATGAATTCGTACTTTGGACGATTTAAGATAGTGAAATAAAAAAAAAATGATTGCCTTCGCTTATTTAACACAGAATTTGGTATACTGGTAAGAAAGTAGATGCATCTTTAGGAGATAGATCGCTTAATCCAGAGTTAATACTAAGTATGATTGAATGAGACATTGTATTTGAAGAAGAATATTTTCTTTATAGCAACATTTTGCTATACATGTAGTGTAGTAATAAGGATTCAAAAGAGTACACAAGTGGCTACATGATTTATTTATCATCTATCAAAACTATCATTTATGATTACATGAGTATACAAAGAATGGTCCATCTATCGAATACGTTTGATTCAAACCGTTTTTGTTCTTTCAAAATATTTTGTTTGAGACGACGTCATACTCATACTGCATCATTTCTGTGTTTGAACTTCGGTACGTCGAACAATGGATTGATATCTTGATTTGAATTTCAATTTAATTAAAAACCGATCTCTATTCGCTCCCGTTTTCACGACATATAAGAACACGGGAGCGATTAGAGATCTGTTTTTAATTAGATTTTGATAATTTCTGTATCGCAGCAGAAATATTTGAAAATGATTAAATCGATATCTAGGTTTGGGTTCAATAGTGTACATAGAATATGCGTACATTTCAAGCAGGCAAACATGACCTTGTAAGTTCAAGGATGAAAGGTTACTGGTTTTCCATAAAAAAAAAAAATGTTTACATGTGGACTTTTTAAATCTGTGTATTGCAAAAGCAGAAAAAAAGCTTTTGCAATACACAGATTTAAACATGTAAACAATTTTTTTAAAAACTGGTAAAAATCAAATCAAAATCGGATAGAAAATCGTACTGTGAATATGCACCTTCAGTTGGTTGTTGGTACAAAACATCTAGATATAAGAAAATGTAGTATGTGTGTGTGCTTATGAGACACAACTCTCCATTCAAGTTATTATTTTTTAAAGTAAACCTTTATAGGTCAAAGTATGGTCTTCAACACGGAGCCTTGGTTCACACCGAACAGCAAGCTATAAAGGGCCCACAATAATTACAGTGTAAAACCATTCAAACGGGGTTAGGGTTGATGAGTTTAATGCTGTAGTGTTTTGTCGTCTATAATTGTTTTCTTTTTTTTCTATTTGTGGTTTTTATGTCCCTTTTCAATTTCACCCTTCTTGGTATATCCTTATAGTTTTCGAATGTATGTTCCCATTGCCATCGTTGCCTGTGTGTGTAACAGACAAAACGGGGCTACATGTGAAGGTGTTTTCTATAGCATTTTATTATTTAAATATTTATTGTTTAATTCACTGTAAGCTGTTTAAGAGCACATTTAGTCAGAGTAATTACTTTGTAAACCACTTAATTGTATAACATTTCTACATAGTAGATTATTTCACGTTTAGAACAGATGTAAGATACATATAAGTTAATCTTAATCTTGATGTATGCTCTTAAATATAAATAAAAAAAAAATATCTAAACATTCATTGCATAATGCATGATTTGACATTGAAAAACAGTCATTATCATCATCTGAATAAAAGAAAAATCGATTTTAAATTGATATGGTATATAAAAAGCCATTAAAGTATCTTTTTGATACAGAAAGTACTATAGTCGCATACAAGTCGTGAACCCCGTATGTAAGAGGTTAAATATGCTGACGCCTGTGTCTGCTTTTAGGAGCAACTATAATCAAGTAGTCTAGTATGTACATGGTAATATGGTAGAAGGAACAAAAGATTCTAGGAAGGTTTCATTTCTATTTGTTAAAGGAAAAATGCTTATATAAACAGTGGCATACTGAAGTCAATCCGTAATTTAGTAGTTTTTGAATCCTGATCCATGGAAACACAAAACGAATCCATTATAACTTTGTACACCAGTCACATGTTTCGACTACAAACACGCTTGCTGTCCGAATAAAGTACAAATTTGAAGAGCATTCAGAATTAGTCCGAGATTACTCTGACGTCCAACGGCTGTTTTGCCAGACAAGCTGGGCCATGGGACGTCAGAGCTCGTCCCATATCAAAAAGTGGATATTTTCCCACCCAAAATAGATGCGCTGCTTCGTCGCTTCTGATGCCGACTGACGGCCTTGGCATTATATAAATCGGGCATCAATCTATTCATTTTTCATTTATCTCTTCATTTATGTAAGTTTCACCTACCTGCGAACCTTTATTTTTCCATATTTTAACAGTTTTCACAGTGACCCATCGATTTCGACATTTTGACTTTCACTTTCAAATGGACGTCAAGTTACGAGAGAGTTCGTGGTCTCGAGACTCAAAATATGCAAATATTTATATTTTTTCACCTCCTTCATAGGAGATCGATGTTTAACATTTAGTAGCAACCACGATTTTCACCTCCTTTACAGGAGATCGGTATGAAGCATTTAGTTCCGACCATTTTGCTCTCGGACATTTAGATAACTTGCATCGTAAATGAACGAGATGTTACATTATGTTCATTTGCATAAATCATCACTGTTTTCTCGTGGTCACGTGATTATCTTTGAAAATGAAAGGCAAAATGCCGAAATCGATGGGTCACTGTGAAAAATAAAGGTTCGCAGGTAGGTGAAACTTACATAAATGAAGAGATAAATGAAAAATGAATAGATTGATGCCCGATTTATATAATTCCAAGGCCGTCTGTCGGCATCAGAAGCGACGAAGCAGCGCATCTATTTTGGGTGGGCAAATATCCACTTTTTGATATGGGACGAGCTCTGACGTCCCATGGCCCAGCTTGTCTGGCAAAACAGCTGTTGGACGTCAGAGATCTCGGACCAATTCAGAATCTATATATAATTTATGAAACTTTAAAGTTTAACCAAATACACCTTAATCTATTTCTGGAGTAGAAAATCCTTAAAACTATGCCTTTAACTTCCTAGATTTAATTATACCAACATGTAGTAAATATCATGTATTGTATGTTTTTTTTTTTTAAACCAGACAAAACAGAAATGATGATTTTTATCTTCTTCAAATTATGATGCAATAGATAGAAAAATCTCCTTAAATGACAAAGAAATCCATGTAACAAAATGCCTTTTTTATAATCAACTATAAAACTATATGGGAATCATACATTGTTCCTTCAAATAGCAGAATCTATCTACAAATCCAAAATATATCCAAAAGGCTTAATACAATACAAAAAGGATGTACTTGAGCACTATTTACATGGACCGAGAAAACTGAATATAATTCCTACTTAAAATTAAGATGCTACTTTTCTTTCTTGAATTACTAGTATGACTTGTTCAAAGTCAATATAATAACAGATCCAATTTGTCTTTGTGGATAAAACATTGTAATTGTACACCATTTTCTTTTAGACAGTACTTTATATACAGACCAGAGAGAAATTTTTATGTCAAAAAAATCTTATATAGCTCCTTGATGACCTTAAATTGAATGTTGAGTTACTAAACTTCTGGTAATGCGAACATCTCGTATGAACAATCCATGAACAAAACGTTTATATTTTAAACGTTACTCGAGTTTATAGAAAGGTTCGTGAAATGTTTTCTCCTATGCTACTGAGTAATGGATTTGCTGTCCATTCACGACATCATCATTACCAATTTTTCCGTTATAATTTATTGTTTCACTTACTTCAATGGCTAGGCTCGAAGTAAAGTTTTGTATACTTTAAATTTTGCGCATATTTAAAGTATATTGTTATTCATTGTTATTCCGAACGGTTTATGATTTATTTGTGTCCAATCCATTTTACTTTGAGTATATATAATAAGATTACACAAATTAATTTAAAAACATGGTTGAGGGTATAAAGTAGTTGCAGAGTCGTAAAAGTGGCATGTCATTTGTTAGCGACTTCGAACTGTGAATGTTGGAAACAGGCCCCGTATTCACTAAAGATACGATACAAACATGTCGTATCGTAATTATTTATCGTAAATATACGACATGCATACGATATGTCGTAATTTGTGTTCTCAAACGTTGTCGTAGTACTGTTGTAAGTTTCTCGCAGTTGCTAATGTCGTAAATCAACAGAACAATCATTTTACGTTACAGAGGTCAGAAGAATTTTGTTCAGCAAGTGCCCGATTTGATATCAAATTTTAATTTTAATTCAAACACTTTCAATATGTGATGTCATATTAAATGCAATCGAACGATCCGTGTTACACTTAACAATTCAAAATTTTTTATCAAAGTATTGAAATATAAGTATTCTAACTTTTCGATATTTTTTCAGTTTTAGAAAATTTCATCCAAATTAATACTTAAATTCTAAAATTCATTTCAAAACCTACTAGTTTAGTAGATGTTAAACCACACTTTGAAAATACTAACTTGACGAGCAGTTTTCATCATATCTCTTTTTAAAGGTTGAAATCTTCAATTTTACATTAAAGTGTAAAGAATAGAAAACAGACAAAAAGAGAAAATGTGTATCAATATCGCGTTTGAGGTACCTGCATGTAAAGTGAGAAACGGAATAAAACAGAAAGACCATGAATAAACAAAACAAAATAAAAACAAAACAAAACAAAATAGAACCAAACGAAATATGCCAAACCTTGAAACGAAAACGAAACAAAACAAAACGAAATATCATGAATCAATACAAAACAAAATGAACATTTCTAATCAATGTAGAAAATAAAACCAGAGGCAGACGGGGATCAAAGCGGACAAAAAATTATTTAAACAGTTAATATGTCTGAAAAGCTGATACTGTATTTATAAAAAAAGAACACTTTGATTATGATCCTTCTTCAGTAATAACAAAACGAACAAAACGAATTGAATCATTTTAAATTGAAAAAAAAGATTTGAAAAGATTCTTTCCGACGGGATATCGATGATTTTTTTTGTTCCTATAAGCCATTGTCGTATGTGTAAAATAATTTAAAAATATTTGTATATTTGGACAGCATTATACGAAAACAAAACGATCACTTTACAGAAAATGGAAAAAAGTTGAAACAAATGAACTTATCATATAAGACATCGAAAAGAGGAGACTTCCCGTTAGTTTTGGTATACAGTTCTCATGGCACAATATGTATTTAGGGACGGACCTCGATCATAGGTTCCCGGTGGACGTTTATTGTATCGGGTCTCTGTCTCAATAACAGTTACCCATCAACACTTTTC
This sequence comes from Mytilus edulis, assembly GCF_963676685.1. NCBI lineage: Eukaryota > Metazoa > Mollusca > Bivalvia > Mytilida > Mytilidae > Mytilus > Mytilus edulis. The sequence goes on from NC_092353.1 coordinate 12,720,526, forward strand.
ATACATTTGTGATAAATTTGCTGCTTTGGTGCAGTCTCATTGACGTAAAATTTTGTACATGCCTGAAATATTTGACACTGGAAATTTAGCAACCAATAACCAATCAATCATTTATTCATATCGAATAGAGGATATATAGTTCACATTGTGTGTGTAAAAGGCTCGACAATTGAGTATACATTTGTGTAATAAATGATATATTGTAAACTATTAAATCTTCCAAAACCAAAAACAAATTTTTTAAATAAAACATTTACATATTCAAGTTCTCAAATATGGAACAGTTTTCCAAATGAAAAAAAATGAGTAATACACTTGTATCTTTTAAAACAAAATGTTACAAGTTTTCCATCAATTGTGCAAATTAATATGCTTTTTCATTATTATTTAAATACAATTGTATATTGTGTATAATATAATTTTATAATACTCTATGTACTTATAAATATGTTATTATTATTTTGAGGACTCTCAGGAAGATTAGTTTAAACTAATGGGATCATCCTCTTGAAATAAAGATTATTTATTTATTTATTTATTTATTTATTTAATATGTACGCATGGTATAACAAATTCGGAATGATTAGATGTGAAGTCTCTAAATAAAATTGACAATTCAATGTTTTTCCTAATTAATTAAATTGATTGATTTTGGGTTTTTTTGTCTAGCGAAATCTTCGACTTAATTTTATATTACTGTAATAAGGAGAAGATATTTATACGGTAACACTGAACACAACTTTAGCCAAAATTATACATGTTTTCTTGAATTTCATTTAACGAAGTAACGGGTTTTCTGCTCAAGTAGCCCGATTTTCCTAACGCTGGTGAACCATGACTTTTTACACTCTGTTCATTGTTAATGGAATGTCTACTTGCTTCCAATAAAACCTTCCGCGGTTTTGATGGAAAAGTATTTGTTGTAGTTTTTGGTGCATTAATATCTGGGAGTTTCATTTCCTTTCGCTCGAAATGTTCGTAAATTGATTCATCAATGAGCGGACTATATCCTGTCGGAAGTCGAATATCGCTAATTGGTTCACGTTTGAGGGGAGATTTTCGTGGCGTAGGTTGGGGTGACGGTTGAAATACACTCTCTTCGTCAGCATCCAATGATTCCACTGGATTTGGAGACGGTTGTTGCGGGAGAGATTCTCCCCTACTTTCTATTGTTGTGTGTGGAGTTATATTTACAGTTGTGCAAGATCGTGAAATTATTGTTAGCTGAGGCGAGTTGGAGTTATTGGTTGATATTGGATTGGATGAAAAAGCTGAATGTTCCCGGGTTCCACGTCTACTATTTAAATCCCATCCGTCATGTATAGAACGCTCTCCAGGTGTGGAATATGACCTTGGCACTTGTAATGGTTCATCCAACATTTCCCCTTTTCGTCGATATTTGTGAAATATTTCAGGAACCGGCTGGGAACACAAGGACCTCAGCCATTTTGAATTTGAATATGCAGCTAATCTGTTTTGAAAAGCTTGATCAACGTAATAGTAATCAAAATTCTTTCTTCTAGCGAGATTATCTGATCTCATATTCCTATTTGTATTTAATCGAAATCCATGTGGACCTCTATGTGGCTGACCTTTTGGAAAACTCTTGACTTTACTAAAATCTAGAGACACAAAAGTCAAACTCTCAGGTATTTTCTGTCGAAGAGGTCGATGTGAGTTCAAAGGAGTAGACACAGGACATCGTAGAAAAGGACCCGGTTCCGGTGAAGCACGTAAACAATTTTCGATTCTACTTCTGTCTGGGAAGTAACCGTTCTTCTTGTTTGTTGTCATCACCATCTATAAAAGAAAACAAAAGATAAAAACATTTTGGTAATGTGAAAACCAAGATATAGTAATATGTTGTATATAACCCAACTAAAGATATTCGGCTGTAAAATGCGTTTATCCAGATATATTTACCTACCATTAAAATGACGGTAAAAAAACATCAAAGAAAACAAGCAACCAAACACTAAAACAATAAATGTGAATACTTTATGAAAAAGGGAAGATATTGATTGCATTAACCTACAATTATCAACAAAATTATTGAATTTTAAATAAAATGAAAATCTGAACCCGCTTTAACATAATGGTGAATATCAACAAGTCAAAGAACAATAAACATGCAATCAAACAAATGGAATTATGTGAGCTTACTGTATAAATCAAATGATCTTTATATATATTGCTCAATGTCAAGTCAACCAAATATACTGGTATAATACAGTAAACAAGCAAATGCTATGTTTACAAATGCAGTTTTCAATTTTGGATTTCAACAGCTGATTATATTACAAGTTTTTACTACATGTACCTTCACACAATATGTACTATGTAAACACAAATATGAGGGATATAATATTCTCACCAATTACGTATGTCTTTCAATCACAAATACTAAATACACAATGCAAAAGCATAAAAGTTCTTTTCTTGTAAATTAATTACTTACCAATGTGAGGTGTTTTACTTAGCTATATGAACACGTCACATGATTATGTTGCATAGTTTTGAACCCTGTCTGTTCACACAGACCAACTATTGAATCAGTTTAGTTGTAAAGCATATATGAGATGGAAGATAAAAATGTGTTTGGTTCTCAAAAGAATATCACTGATCAAGTGTAAATTATTAACAACAATTCGATATATAAATGATATAGGATCGTTGTTTAATTAACTACCATCAGATATTGTCTACTTTAGACACTTTAATTTTAATGGCACTAAAATCAATTCCACACGAGAATACAAACTTAAGGTTTAAAAAAATAATAAATAACAAAAACACGTACTTTATTATTGGTAAAACAAGCATGTAGGTATAAGACTACTTTTGATGTTAAGTATTTATGCAAGTGTGACAGATCGTTTTTAAGACTCGTTATCCGTTATAATAAGCTTAAACAAGTTTTAATCCAATCTGGCTAACAGTTAATTAAGATTAACTTATTTCAACAACATACTCTTTAATCCTTTGTTAAACTTGGAGAAGTATTGCATACCATGTAACCAAATATGTGCCAAAATCTAAAGTATAAAAAGATGTCTGTATTGTAGCAAATTGTCATTGAAAAAACTTGCATATCATTTTATGTTTAACGTATAATTTATATTAGATCGATGTCAGTTATGCAATAATTGAAATTGGATATTTAAATTTAGAATTATTCATTCTAAATTCACACTGCAGAGACAATACCATTTTGTATTGTTAAACTATATACAGGCTAACAGTCGTGTCTTTTAGGGGATTTGGAGGGGGATAAAAATTGGCTGCCAAATAATTTATGATAAAAAAAACTTATTGATGCAATATTATGTAAAGGGATTTTATAATTGTGACGATTCCTAAAACTTATGTATAAAAAAGGGAAAACAGTTCTCCTTTAAATTGAAAGTACGTCGGTACGATGTGTACATAGATTTCAGAAGAATCACTTTACACAAGGTATCATATCAGTATGGCTCACTGTACATGTGCTAGAATGTCATATTTTAGGACAACAAAACATATCTCTAATTTAATATACCGCAATATTTAATTTCAATTTTCTTTTTCATATTTTTTAAAGAGATTTATATTTTCACAGGACTTATTAAAAGCCTACTTTAAAAGTTTTAAATGCAACTTGACATTAAATGGATTATGTCACTGTCTACAATGCTGAAAATCATTTTTGTTCTATCAACAGAAGTTTTTGTTAGATTACTTACGAACTTTAAATGACACAATTAATTGACTTTTATTATGAAAACCACGTAATCATAACACATACAAGATATAAGTATTGGTATAAGTAAATTGAGATAGCAATCAAATGACATAACATCAAAAGGAATCAATATATAAAGATATGAAATGACAAAAAGACAGTTTTCGGTCTATATAATATGCCAAGTTCTTTATCGCTGAGGGATAAGAATACTAAATGAATGTCTATAAAAACCAAGCCCCAAAGAAAAAAGACATCGAATAGGCACATGATCAATTGACGGGAGAATTAGTTACATTGCCACTTAAAACTCGTTCAGTGGTCACTGGAACAAAATAGAAGAAAGAACATTAATGAGTCTAGTAAAAGCAAACTATAAAAACAGATACATGTACATCTATAAAAGCGGTAAAACGCAATTGAAAGCATCATTAAAACAAGAATGTGTCCACAGTATGCGGATGTCCCACTCGAATTTTCATTTTCTATATTCAGTGGACAGTGAAAGTTTGATGAAAATCTAATTTGGCATTCAAAAGAAATATCATAAGGAACATGTGTACTAGTATTCAGTTTGAAGTCGATTGGACTTCAACTTCATCAAATATTTCCTTGATCAAAAACTTTAACCTGAAACGGGACAGACGGACGAACGGACGGTACAACGAATAGACGGACGCACAGACCAAAAAACATAATGACCCTTTGCTATCATAGGGGAGGGTGTATAAAAAAAACATGGCTCTATAATACCGGTACTTGTAGGATAAATTTGTACACAAGGAATCATCATACCTTTATACACTGGTAGAAACAGACAATGAAGTCACCTATCTGTATAGGAGTGGTAATAATAAATATCAAAGCCACCTAGCTGTATTAAACTGGTAAAATGAACAATATTAACATTATACCAGTAAAACATTATCGAATCGAAGACTTTTCGAAAGAAGTCGAGAAAAGACATTTTAAATTAGACACACCAGTAACAGTAACTTAACATTTTGCTGTAACAACTGCTGCTTTATATAAGTGATAGGAATTAACTTTACACTATTATATCAAAATGTCAATATTTTTATAATTTTGTTCCCGTTTGTACTGGATGTCATCGTTAGTTTAACCAGAGTATTGCCTGTGGAATAACCACGTAGACTTCACCTGTATGGCAGTATTTTCTTGTAATGACGACATTGAATACAACAGAATGCCAAGCACTCCCCATGTAAATCGCCTAAGATTATTTTGTTATGTGTGTAGTCCGCAGATTGCATTTGCAAGGCTTGTTTTTGTGCCCATTTAAAACAACTTCTTTTTCAAATGATAACATAATATGATAGTTCAACCTTCAACTCACTTTTGAATCATATAATGCCACTATATACATTTTTCTCAAAACACAATCTGTTAATCAATTATATGTAGCTAAATGTTATTACTACACTGTAAAGACCAATACGCCAACATCAAAGACATTAGTTTGGTTTCATGAATAAGTGATAGGAATGTTTGTACTCGTAACAGGGCGCAAAGTAAATACGTCTTTAAGATAGAAACCAATATGCCATGTGATGTTCTATTTTACTTCCTTTATTACGCTGTTTCTTTTTTAAAAATTTGATCAAAGGTCAAACAAAATTTCGTAAAAAAGCTGGTTATGTTTTCCTATACTGCCACAATAACGAGCACACTATGCATTTGCTTTTATTTTTTCGACAAGTATTCATTATGTAAATTATCTGAACAGATATTAGAAGGAAAAAGAATCTGTGACGGTCATTGCTTAATTGTGTATTTTTAAAATTTAACTTCCGTCGCAAGAGCCGATAAGCCATCAGAATATACATGATGCTGCTTCATTACTTCAGTTTCGACCAAATTTCCATAATTGCCTTTTCGTGCTTAACTTCAAACATGGCTGAGAGGATTTTAGCATATGTGTACATAACGGACCAGTATGAATTTGCTTTGCTGTGTCCAATAAGAACACAAGTAAACATACATGTATGTACTTCCTTGCGTTCGTACTACTAAAACAATGAATGGATGAGTACATAGAAACATAATTTGATATTTCAGTTTGAGTATGTAGTATAAGATACTTTTTTTCATAATAGTCATTGTCTTATGAAACTTACCCCTCCGTCACGATAGTACATCCCCATGGTTTACGTCCAAATGTAAAATAAAACCATCTAAATATTATTTGTCAATTTAAATATAACTTAATTATATCAGATGTTAATCACCAACCTTTTTATCCTTGGTAGAACGATAAAACCGTTAAATGTCCTCGCGTATCCATATCCTGTCGAAACTGATCCGTGTAATTATCATTTTAAATGTAACTTTTGTCAACTCAAAAAATCAGATAGGTATTAAATCTTTACTATGTAAATAAATAGTTATATTTCTACCTTCATACAAATCTATGCCATTGTATGGTTTATAATTAACTGGGTGTATTGGCCAGAGATTGACGAACTGTTTGGATTATTTCCATTCCCACTTCACATATTGAGCGATAACCGTATTAATCCACAATAATCTAGATCTGGTTTATCTATAGTCACATGACAGTTAAAAGAAGTCAATTGGGAGTTAAATATTTATGCATTTATTGATTGCAGATTATTTTTTTAAAACCTAATCTAGGCAATGACTAAATTTATATTTTTAAACGTCTAATGTCGAAAACCAATTATTTCAATTTAATTAGTCAACCGATTTTATCATCAGTTAAATTTTAATTGTTAAATTGAACACAATTTTCAAAATTTATACGAAAAGAAAGAAAGTGACCATTACTTTAATTTTGAATGAAGCTTGTTCGGGATGTAAAAATACATAGCCACGTGAGCGAAAAAGTAAGTCGACCCTCTATTGCAGGACCTATCTATTGCGAATATTCTCATCCTAAACACGGTATATTTGCCACTGGATGTAAATCATACAATGATCGATCTGATCAAAAGTATGACATTACATCCAGTGTATGCTCATTGTAAAGAACCGCTTAAACTGCATACATTTTTGATGAGGTGATATGTTACAATGCAAAATCCATGGCTCAATCATGCATACACTCTTTTTCAGGTGGAAGTCAAATTCCCTACTTTCTTTAAGGTAAACCCAATTAGTCAAATATATCTTTGAACTTTCTTATTATTTTCTCTCTTTTCACCAAGAACACTACCCACATTGGTAAATTGTCTCATACCTTACCTAAGATACTACCAAATAACAGAAAAATAATATCTCCTACCATACCCAAAACACTACCAAATAACGGACAAATATCTCCTACCTCGGCTAACACACTACCAAAACAGCAAATTGTCTCCTGCTTCACACAAGACATAACAAAAACGGAAAATTATCTCCAGTCTTACCGAAGTCAAGTACCAACAACGGAAAAAGGTCTCCTGCTTTACCTTAGACACTACCCGAAACGGAAAGATATATCCTACCTTGCAAATTGCCTTTAAAAAATCTTTAAAAAAACGGAAAATTGCCATTATTCTACCTTACCTAAAACACTAACAACAACGGAAAATGGCCATCTGCCTTACCTTAGATACTAACAACGATGGAAAATTATCTTCAGCCTTATTGATTGATTGATTGAATCTCCTTATTACCTCCATTATACTCATTATCAAATATGCGAAGAGGAATGATATGTCGACGTACTCATTTTGTGCTACGCAATATTTATCATTTAACTTTAAAAAAAACCAACATAGGTGTGCTCTACTCTACAACTTGATTGTCTCGTCATAATTTTATTGGTTCTTACTAACACGTCCAACCCCCATTCAGCAATCAGTAGAACGGCTGTTCATCGACAGCATACTACGGTAACCCCTGAAATAAAGGTTCACGGAAAGCATGCTACAGCAACCATTGCTATCAAGGCCTATGAACAACACCCTACGCCAATTTTTGAATTGTTTAAAGCACATGAACAGTAACATACTGCAACCATAGAAATTAAAAAAAGGCATATAGACGACACACTATGTCAACCATTGGAAGGAAAGGTCATGGACTGCACCTTACGTCTATCACTTGGATAAAGATTCATGAACAACAGACTATAGTGACCATGAAATGATGGTTTCTGAACAGCCCCTTACAACAAAAACTGGGATAAAGGTTCATTGATAGCCACAAACGGCAACCGCTCGAATAAAGGTTCATAGACAGCACACTGTGGCATCCACTGGGACAAAATTTCATGGGCAGCACCCTACAACAAAATGCGGGAAAAGATTAATGGACAGCGTCTTACGGCAACCACTTTAGATAACGTTTCATAGACCTCTCCCTGTGGCACCCGACGGGATAAAGGTTCATGGAAAGCAACTAGCAGCAACCACATGGATAACGGTTCATGGACAGCACCCTACGGCAACAAAAGAAATGAAGGTTCATACGCTACTGCAACCATTGGGAAGGATGTTAATCGACAGCACACTACAGTAAGCACTGGGATAATGGTTAATAGACCATGTCCTACGTATAATACCACTGGAATAAAATATTCATGTACAACACAAAACGGTAAAGATGAAATGAATGTTCATGAACAGCACCCTTCATCAACCACTGGGATAAAGTTTCATGGACAGAACCATACAGCAAACGCTGTTATAAAGGTTAACGAGAGGATCATGCGATACAAACTGGGATGAAGATTCAAAGAAAGCTCCTTACGTCAACAACTGCGATAAAGGTTCGTAGAAAGCACCTTAGGGCACCTACGCTTGAATAAAGGTTAACGGAGAACATCTTACGGCACCCAATAGGATAATGTTTCATATACATCACTGTGATAAAGATTCATGCACATCACCCTATTGCAACCACTGGGATGAACAAAACCATGCAACCCCCATTTGGATGATTGTTCATGGAACAATTAAGAAAAAGGTTGCTGGTATATAGGACAGGCTTCCCATTGACTGCATGAACGCAGTCATGTATGGTACGGATGATACCGGCTAAACGAAACTTTTTTTCAATACTCCTCTTACTTAAATGTTACCAATTACTGCATAACTGTTTGAATGTAGATTAACATACCAGAAAAAATACACTGTATCTGTGAGAATTAACAATGTTGGCATACTCCTTCATTGCCGTCATGCAATTCATGAAACAAACTTAAATTTTTATTATTTAATTAATTTATATTAAATTTCTTACATAAAATAGGTTGATCTGTATCATCAGCTGCTTTTTATTTTCATGTGATAATTAAGTGGTCTTTAAAAGTAACTAGATACCAAGTTTCGATCCGAAGACGCAATGATCAAGTTGTGTCTGTTTCTTTTATTTATAAAGTATTTTAAAAACAAAACAAAAAATAGCTAAACACATTTAAGAAGTAAAGTATTTAACATTTGATTTCTAAAATAATTAGTTTAATTAAAGCTTGATAATTGATTTGTTTAGTAATTTTTGGAATGTGTCAATATTTACTTTATCAGACTGGTCCTTGAATTCACAATATATTTTTATCGGGCAAGCTTTACGCCAATACTATGATGTATTTCCTTTTTCTCATAACGCAAAAGTCATGAGTAAACTAATAAAGAAAACAACAATTTCCCGTTTATAACTGAAGAACCTATGGTTACACTGCAATGAACTGTACAAATGGAGATAATATTTCAAAGCCTCGTATAGGGAGAGTGCCAAGCTCTCTGCAACTTTAACAATTGTGTAAGAACCTCAGAGGTCCTAGGTGGACTTTCGGTAACGCAAAAAATCAATACGTATTACAAACATGTTTTCCTAATCTGTCTTCTTTTTTTTTAACTCCTGAACAAATAGGCGTATATACTTCGTTCTACACTGCTACTAGGGCTAATAATTGTTTACAATCGGTCGAAACGCAAAAAACTTTTCTTGTCGGAAAAATCAGAGTTGATTTGATTGCCCCATGATGATGTAAATTGTGTGTTTAAGGTTTCAATTGGATTCGACGATTTTGCTGCATATATAAAATCTAAGATAAATGCCACAGCACATCAATTTGAAAACAATTATTTTAAATAACTAGAAACTGACTTTCTTTGATAAACAGCTTGGAAAGATACATGCATTATGTGTAGATAAAGATTTGTTTCCCCTCAGAATAGTACTTAGTAATTATAAACCCATTATCAGTGTAATCCTCAAATGTCACACTTTTCTTGCTTGCTGTCAATTAAGCGCAAGGGCCGTATAAAGGTGATCTATAATTATTTAATATTAATGATAGTGTCAGGGGCGTCAGAAGAAGCTTTTCATAAATACAGTTTACCTCCGTACTTGATAAACGGATAAAAAGGCGATCGAACTTCAGATTTTCTATACTTTTTATAAACGGGAGATAACTCAATTTGTTTTATTGGCCTAAAAGCAGTTCGAGTGAGAGAAATTTCTTTGATGTAAAGAAAACAAATTGTAACTGATGTTTTTTTTTTATTCCCCCAGTCCTACATTTTGTAGTAGCACGAACAAATATCTTTACACAACAATACTATTCCCTCTTTGAAAAAAATGTATTTGGTAAATTTGGTTAGATACACACATTATACTAGACCGAGTTGCATTATGTTTACCACCAGTCTAGTCAGGTGTTTCAAGGGGTTTTGTAATAGGGCTCTATTTTGTCTCAATAACCAACCAGTGTGTTTCATTGACAATCATACCACATCTTCGTATTCTTATATTACTGATTTTAATTTCAAGTTATAGCTACGTTTGAGTTCGATTACTTTAGAAACAGGTCAGAAAAAATGTACTTTACGTGAAAACCACATATATGTTTCATATGATTTTGAAATTAGAAATGATTTTCAACAGACACGTATAACAACAATCTGTTATTACTTCTTTATAATTTTAAATTTGAAGTCGAAATAGCTGTTCATTTTTCTTGTCGTCACTCATTTAATCTGCAGTTACAGAATTTACCATTAATTTTATTCTAGTTTGTAAAATTTTGAACAGTTTAATATTATGTAACAGTTAAGCCTTCGGTTCAATCTAAATCACTCTTATTCCTGCTGGTGGCCGAGAGATCAAAATAAACATTCATATAAATAAGTTTTCACGTGCATATTCTCTTCTTTTTCTCTCAAATTTCGATTCAACAGGTCTAAAGTAAAGATTTATCTATGAACAACAATAACTTTAATGGTAAAAATAAAAGATGGGTTTTCGGATAGCAGCCACTCTATCAGGTCATGATTAATATGTGCTCATATGAATGAGAATGACCCATGATGCTCTTTAGTTAGTAAAGTTTCGTTACTTTTGGTGTTTTATTTCACTTTTATTAGTTTATTTTTTCTTCAAAAAAAAAGAAAAACGGCAATTTACCGCATACATACCATTGTTACTTCAAGAAAGAGATAGTCACATACTAGTAACTACCGTCCAGATACCTTGACTGTTGTCACGTTTAGAATCCTAGAAAACCATTATCTGCAGTAATAGAGTTGGACATCTTGAAACACACGGAATCTCAAAAGACGCTCAACATATATTTAGAAAGAACCGTTCCTGTGAGCCAAAACTGATCCTTACAATACAGGACTTGGCTAAGAACATAGATCTCAATTAAAAAAATGAAATTATATTGCTTTTTTAAGTATGTTTAATAAAATCCCTCGTGAGAGGTTACTCTAAAAAAAAACGCATTGCTATGGCATAGGTGGGCCAATACTAGCTTCAGTGGATCAGGGACTTTCTAAGCTCAAGCGAGTCGTTGTGGACGGTACATAATCTAACACGGCACATTTTTGGGACCCATTTACCAACCTACACATAATCTAGAAAGTGTGCAATGGAGATAGCCAGCCCAGCAGAGTAATATAAATGCAACAATACCCACAGTGGCAACCACTAGATGAGCTGAGGACCTGATGTAAAACGGTAATGGTTTCTTGTAGCATAGTATAAACTAGTAGAAAATCAAAACTTAAGCTACATAACTCATCGTCAGTAGTTAAAGGACACAAAAAACGATTCCTTGTACTATATGTCAGAACGTAAACACACATTACTTCTTATATGACAGTATAATGATATGGAACAGCCTTCCACAATCTTTGGTGGATATTATCAGTGGCGGATTCAGAAATTTTCTAAAGTGGAGGCCCACTGACTGCCTAAGAGGGGGCCCGCTCTGGTCATGCTTCAGTGATTCTCTATATAATCAACCATTTTTTTTCCTCCCTCTAAATCCGCCCCTGAGTATCTTACTAAATTTTTTTCAAGCAGGGGGTACTGAGCTGCAGTATCACTTAATCATATTATAAGACTGTTTTAACTTGCAGTTGTAAATATTTGTTACTCCCGAGCTCATCATGGGCAATAGTGCAATTATACTCAATTACAGGACTGTACTGTATTAGATGAAGAGCTACATCTCCGGGTGCGGTATTTTCGCGCTGCAATGAAGACCCATTGGCGACTTTCGGCTGTTAGCTGCTCTTTTGTCGGGTTATTGTCTCTTTGGCATGTTCCCCATTTCCATTTTATTATAAAAAAGAAGATGTGGTATAATTGCCGATGAGACTACTCTCTACAAGAGCCAAAATGACACAAAAATTTACAACTATACGTCACATTAAAAAAACATTCAAATGAACAAGTTCTAACTACGCAATTTTGGCCTGATTCTTGGATCTTTAGTAAATTATGGAACAGTTTTTAAACAACTTTTCTGCATTTCCTACAAAGCAATGTACAATTCTGGTTTCATTTAGGCCTCTGAAGTCAAGCATAATTATACCAAATGTCATTACGTAATATAATTATTTCAATCGTGCAAACTATTTAAGATCTTCAGAAAGAAGTCTTTTTTTCTAAAATAAATAGCAACACACAAGTATCTTAATGATTCCAATGTCAGTGAAGTTAATAAACTAGGATTTAATGATTGTTTCACATAAACAGGATATGATTAGGTATTGAACAACAAGGTAACATGAAGCAGGTACGTTGGCACGAATGTTTTAAACATGTATGGTTTCTATGAGAAAACATCTGTCTTAGGATGACAGATTGTTATCATATGTCAGACTTTGTATGATGCATGCAGGAATACATGCAAACGTCGATACGTAGAAAAGCAATTTTGTTCTAATGGAGATCTGATTATGTTTCGTTATTAACTTTATATTTTCAATTATTTTTTTATTGTTTGCTTGAACGTCACAAAATAACATTTGACAACAAATGGATAAATGACTGAAAAGAAATGATAAGATCATGAAAATTACACCCCCCCCCCCCCCCCCAAAAAAAAAGAGGTTTTGCTTACTTATGCCTTATCTATCATAGAAGGTAGTGTACGCTTTTCTTATTGTTTAGCGATCTCTGTTCTGTAATTGTTGTTTTTATTGATAGAAAAAATTAAAACATTATTCATATATCGGCAAAGTCATGTAAAATATAAATACTGACGAATGCTGTAACATAATTAAACCTTTGTGAACAAATGACACTAAACACTTAAAATCCTGGTACAAGTAATAGTTTTGGGTATTGTCTCTGGAACTCAAATCTAGCAGTAATATCGCCATTCGTGATTTTGACTTAGTAAGGGTCCACAGACTGTAGTATTCGTTTGAGAAGCAAATACAAATGAATATCATAGTATTACCAATCTAATTAAAAACCGATCTCTCATCGCTCCCGTTTTCTGATATGTCGCGTGGGCCGCGTTTATTTTCCTTTGAAGCTGTAACATCTCTATTTTTTTTTCCGGTTATTTTTATGTTGTTGTTCGCCAAAAAAGGATGAGAATATGAACCAAAATTAGGACGAAAATATGAAGTAAAAGAGGATAAGAATATGAATATGTTACGAATGCTGTCGTCGTTGTTTGTAGTTCTCAATGAACGAACATTCGCAAAAAATGGAATACTTAAAAAAAGTTCATGTCATATTTTTTCCCGTTCATATCCCGAAACAGAACACATGTTAATGTGTAACCAATTTAAAGATTATCACAGAGAAGTAAACGTGAATATCTGACCAATTTACGAAGACCCATGCAGTAATATTCATGAGAACAACATCTGTGCCATTTGGTCTCTAGCAGATAATTGTCTCATTGGGAATTTAACCAGATCGTATCATTTTATAAGATCAAAGCCGTCATAACGATTACTGACAAATTTCTGTGATATCGTAGGGTACACGACTATCTACCGGTAACAGTTGTCAGAGAGAAATAAAAACCCATGCATTCAGGACTACAATATAGGTCGAAGCCATTAATACACGTGAGAATAGTTTCAGATAACAGTTAGAGCCGCAACAACTACCGTAGAATAAAGCATCAATAAAACAATATACAATATATAATTAACTCATTAAAAAGATGGAATAATGTCATCAGCCCTATATGTAACTGTACTTTCGGAAACTTAATCGTAGAGATTTGAAGAATCAACATAAGTAATCACGTACCGCTTTTAAAGCTATTGGTGTAAATTTAGCTGCTGATATCAGCTTGGATCGTTATAGCAATTACCTTCGAGATTGTATTTAAAGTTAAAAGACTTGAATGTTGATGAAAAAAGCAATGTGGTGAAATTTGTAATTGCACTTATTAATTATAAAACACTTACATACTGATAATAAATATCAAGCACTTATTTTTCACAGACTCCTTTGATGAGGGTAAAAAGATCTGTAATATATTTAATGGAGCAAATTATTGGCAATTGTGACGCTTAAAAGCTTCCTTCTATATCTCAAATTGTGCTCTGCGATGGCAATTGTGCATAATAAAGATAAGATTAACAATAAATAGCATTTAAATTATTCCAATTTCACATCAAAGTGTTCACCTTTATTCTGGAGTACCATTAAGTAGAAAACCTTACTATCTGACATGGTAACATGTTACGTAAGTTTTTGAAGTACCGTAGTGTAACACTGAAAACTTTAATTGTATAGAGTTAAGTGAACATACAATATTTTTTAAATTTTGATGGAATGCTCGTTTTCATGATTGATGACTGCATAGGACGGCTGTGGCTGTGGTATCTTATTTACTGTAACAAATTATTATATTATGCGCTTAATGTTCTCTTGGCAGGTGTCTTTCCAGAAATAACCTTTTGAATAGCTTGTTTAAATTTCACTGAAGAACTTTGCTTTCGTTGTCTACCTTCTTTCACAGTCCGTGTTTTCCGTAAATCCTTCACTAATGTTTTGAATAAATTTTTTATTGATGCTACATCCGTCCAATCAGCAGCCGACACTTCACAGAATTGACATCCAATCTCGTCTGCCAGTTCGGTGGCTTCATTGGCGGGAACTTGTCTGTCATGTAAGAGATCACATTTATTACCAACCAGAATTCCTATGACTGATGTCGAGTTTTTCACTTGTTCAACAAGTCTTTTGAGTCTAATTATCTCATCAAAGCTTTGTCTGTCCGTTATGGAATAAACAAACATAAAACAATCTGCCCAGTAAGCATAGCCATCTTTCCAAGCATCTTTTGACTATTCAAAAATAAAAAAGGCAAAAAATAGAATAAGAATAAAGCAGATGACAACTAGTAGGTAAATATTTATCTATTTGGTCATGCAGAGTAAACATTTATTTACAGAGACAGCATCCACCCAACAAAAACAAAAAAAATATCGAACTAAACAGAAATGCTAGGATCGTCCATATGACCTCACGCGGATGCTACAATCGTCCATATGACCTCAAGCGGTGACAAAATCAAATACAGGTCAATGTCAGTCATATTGGAAATGAATTGACGTTTGTGTTCATATAAAAAAAAAAACAAGTACTGAAAAATACACCTCCATTGAAAGATACAAACTTTGGAATTTGACATTGTAAAATTTATACATTAGTTGTTGTTTTTTTTGCATTTTTTTAGGAACAGATCAGATCTGTTCATTGTGTCTTTTTGTGTCGGGATGTATAAGTACCCGGTCACGTCCACTTGTATTTTTGTCCATCTGATGAGTTAAGCCTTTTTCAACTGATTTTTATAGTTAGTTCTTATGTTGTACTGTTATACCACTGTCCCAGGTTAGGGGGGGGGGGGATCCCGCTAACATGTTTAACCCCGCCACATTATTTATGTATGTGCCTGCAATTCAGTGGTTGTCGTTTGTTTATGTGTTACATATTTGTTTTTCGTTCATTTTTTTTTACATAAATAAGGCCGTTAGTTTTCTCGTTTGAATTGTTTTACATTGTCTTATCGGGGCCTTTTATAGCTGACTATGCGGTATGGGCTTTGCTCATTGTCGAAGGCCGTACGGTGGCCTATAGTTGTTAATGTCTGTGTCATTTTTGTCTTTTGTGGATAGTTGTCTCATTGGCAATCATACCACATCTTCTTTTTTATATTACACCATAGATTAATTCGAATGAACGTTTTCATTTTAAACCATCTTCAGTGTATATTACAAAATGAAATACTTTAATATTCCTAAAGGAATTCCCAAATCTGTTTGGCCCTAACCTGCTTTGAATTGTCCTTGGAAGTGATACCTTTTTAAAAGGCAAATTAAATTAAATGATTATTGTTCATTCAAAACATCGAAATAAATCACATTGAAGCCGTGCATCTGAGGAAAATGTTCAAACATATCCCATTCTAGTGTTACCATACATATACAAGTCATTTGACGAAATGACAGAAAATGTCTCCATTAATATATATCTTAAAGTTATATCGAATTTCAATGCTATTTTATTTGTGTATCAACACAGCATAGCATAGTTATAGACCAATTATGGTGGAATTTGAAATATATATAATGAAAAATACGCATAAAACTTATATTACTTTAAAGTAAAATTCCGTACATTGATATAATGGTTAATTACGGAGTTATGAATGTTACCCTCCTCAAATCTCAAACATACATGTATCTTATCAACACAGATTTGCTTACCTGTCCTCGATAGGGTCAATAACCTCGTGAGAGTTCATAAACAATTATCATGTTCAAATAAAGTATACAACCTTAGTTACATCATAAGAACCATATACCTGTTTAAGTGCTGTGTAAATACTAATAAAAATTGGACGGACTTAACTTTGTAATACCTTGAACTGGCTTTAACCTCGCCGATCATAACAAAAGTTGTTTTATATGTCTTATATGTATGTTAAAAATATAGTCTAATAAACAAAAACAATAAATAATTCTAGTATATGGCATTACTTCAGTACGTGTGTTTATTTGCCAAAACCATGAGATTGCAAGTTTTGAATGTTAAAATGAATGCTGGTGAGATTAAGGAAAAGATGTATTTTAAAATAGAATGATGAATATTACATTTGAAATTAGGAGAATTTGAGTCAAATATAATATTATATGAACATGACAGCATAATGTCCCTTTAACTGATTTTAGAGAAGGTGTCCACAATCTAGAAAGAATAATACCCCAAGTCCCTCTCCCTTTTTGTTCGAACAAACATGACATGACTGATCCTCAGTGTGAATAAAGCATACCTGTCCCGCCGTATCCAGTATTTCTAGCCGTACATCATCATCGTCTACCTTACATGAACATTTATAAATTCTTTCTGAAATAAAAGTAGACAGATAAGATTTGTGAACCTACTGTATATACAAGGATTGAGCTATTATAGTATACACAGATTGATTAATTGATAGCGTAAACCTAGGCCTGTGACCTTGTACTGTTCAATGAATTGCAAAAAGAAATGATCAAACACCTTTGGATTATCAGCATATCAGTTATAAACAATGTATCTGTGTGTTAAACATCGTGTTACTGTATACTTTTAACCCTTTGAACAAATAAATGAAACGTATATTAATAGCATTTTGATTTATATACATGTACTAAGAAGAGGTAGGACTAAGAGCACATACTAACTATTTAACCTCTTCCCAGGGTATGTCAATTGGCCCCGTGTTTTTCATTTTCTTCATAGGGCCAAAGTATATTAGTATTAAAAATTTATGATAATATATTACATGTATAGTAAATACATTTTCAACAATTTACATTTAGATAAATTCGAATTTTAACTAGTGCTATATATTTCTGCCTTTTATAATAAATAATTTTGTGTTAGTAAAATTTTGAAAGGACAAGTCATCTAATTATGTTGTACAAAAACATTTCTATAATTCGTATCTGAACGGCAAAACATATGGTTTCTATTTATCACATGAAGAAATATGTCTCATATCACACTACAACATCGCTTGCATTAAAATTTCAACAACTTATTGCTGTCCATTAACTGGAATCAACAAGTATCTGCAGATTTGCACGAATGCCATTGTACTATCAGGTACAAATAAATGGATATCATTTTTTGGTTTTCAGTTTACTTGAAACAAAAAGTAAGAACAAAAGATAAAGAAACATGTGCGTTTTACAGATAACTTATCTTCTCCAATTATTTTATCCTAAAGTAAGTCCAACTAATGTCTTCAGAAAAAAAAACAACGCAACCATTTAAAAATAAACTTGTAATGAAAACCTAATACACCTGAGCCAGTTAACCTTTAATCAAAATAGTCTCATCCTCGCACCAGACTTGTGATTAACATGTTAAAATGTATTTAAGATTAGTATCTCGTTTATTGGAGAAACGTCAGGGTTTGAAAAAGTTGTGTTGTTGTAACAGATAACATCACCATCTAAACATGTGTTTGCGTTTCAGCTTTGATATCTCAATAAAAAAATCGATAAACGACCATCCGTCAGAACACTGAAAGAAACGTTTATAAATGTCTGGCCGCGAATCTGTGTGAGAACATTCTGAACTGCTTTTTCAGCAAATATAAGTATATACAGTACAAAAATATTTAAAAAAAAATGTGGGTTTATCATAGCGTTTATGTATAGGAATGTTAAAAATATGGTATAACATTGAGCATGGAAATGGGGAAGGTGTCAAAGAGACAACAACCCAACTAAATAGCATAAAACAGCCGAATGCCATCAATGGGACTTTAATACAGTCAGAAATTCCCGCAGTCGGAGGGGTGCTTCAGCTGATCCCTTAACAAAAAATGAACACTAGTTCAGTGATTATGGACGTCATACTAAACTCCGAAATATATAAAAGAAACTAAAATTATTTCAGGGCAAATGAGACCAACAGCTTTCTTGTGAGAGAGTGTTGTTAGTGTGTGACTGCTGTCACATTGAGTATTACACAATCTATCTTTTCAAAGAATCTGCATTGAAAGACAAATTGAATGTTGATAATGTATGTATTAAGGGAAAAGTATGGTGCTAAAAAGAAGATATAAATGAGAAACGAAAACAATTGTGGATTGAATTATAAGACAGTTTACTGCAAGTTTTTGACTTACCTAATGTTGGACAATATTCACCAATGAAACGTTTCGTCAGATAACGAACTGTTATCGCTAAAAAATAAAAAAAAATGTTAAAATGAAGAACATCTAACACATCAATGTATGAACTATACAGCAGTGGTATATATTTTCGATAATTTTACTTGCCCAAGGTGGGCATATGCACAAACACTGGCAAAATTCTAAATGGTCCCGTTACCAATCATGATCTTATGTAGTGGCATGCTATCTCTTTTCTATAATAGTAATATTCCATATGAAAAACCTTAGAAAACCAGTGTGCAACAAAAGATTGTCGACAGTTGACAAATGGAAAACTAGCTGGCGTAATGTACCTCAAGACATGGTCGAAATATACCTTTTGGGGGTTGTGTGCATGTAAAACTGTTTGAACTCATCACATAATTTGCCTGTACCAAAGCAAGCTATCTGGCCATAATTTGTTGGCTGTTGTTAGTCTTTGTTTGCGTGTCTATTTCGGGGAGTCAGATGATGTTTGTTGGTGTGGTCTGTTGTACTGTCCAACATTTGTTTCTGATGTCCCCTTGTGTATCTTTTGATGTGTTTAAACGTACGCGTGTTAAAACGTAATTTATTTACTTCATAATTTCGTACATTCATTTCGGGGCCTTTGATAGCTAACTATGCGGTATATCGGCTTTGCTCATTGATGACGGCCGTACGTTGACCTACAGTTGATAATTTCTATATCATTTGGTCTCTTGTGGAGAGTTGTCTCATTGGCAATCATATACAGTAACTACATCTTTCTTATATTCATAGATGATTTGAATGTATCTATTTAAACTTCATCTGTACTAATTATTGTCTAAATTATGAATTATGAAAGTAAAGAAACAATTCCTGCTTTTGATGTTATGAATAAAGTGAAAGCCACTTCATAACAATTTTTACAGATACTATTCATCAAATGTCAAGATTTTGGATGAAGATTGAATATATGACCCAGATATTCATTCGATTTGCACCTTAATGATCTTTTCAAGATTGAAATAACTTTTTTTTGTTTCAGTGTTATCTTAAGATTTTTTTCAATCAGGTGAAATCTATAGAACAAACTTCCAAGTAATTTACATCATAACAGATTCTTAATTATGTTGTGTCAGTGTATAAATGAAGATCTCACTTTTTAAGATATCTTCAGTGATGGTATATTTATTTTAGGAAAGTTGAGATGAAACGATAACACTATCTGCTACGTTTTAAGATTTGCAAGGTTACTTACTCACTCGCATCTGACATACAGGTGGTCACATCAAAGGAAATTATCCGTAGAAGGTAAAATAACAGGTAAATAAATACCTTGGTTTCCTATTTTTGACTTAAGTCTATATCCATTATTTACTTTCCCTCATTCATATAAATTAAAAGCTATTTTGACAGAATCAGTCAGATGATACCGTGTACAAAAATATACATTAAATAAAGACGTTGTTTAAATTCTGATAGAAAAGTAAACACTCTACATGTTTAAATGTATAAGTATTTAGTCTATTAAACAGATCAAGAAAAGACCTCTCAATAACACTGTCGACAAAAAAAACCAAGTTCGATGGAGGACATACATAAAAATGAGTCAAATCATTTCACCTGATTTTTAAAGTGTGTTCTTATGTTGTGATGTTACACGTCCACTGTTCCAGGATCGGCACTTGCAAACATGTTAAACCCAAGGATGCCGAAACGATAACCTTTTTTTCAATCCGTTCATGTCCGTTAGACGTCCGTTCTTATATTTGATTTTGTCTTTTATTATGGACTTTCCCTCCGTCAGTTGAATTTACCTTGGAGGTCGGTGTTTATGTTATTACTGGTGGATAGTTGACTCATTGGTAATATATTACAAAACATAAAAATGCAAGTTCAACGAAGGACAAACTTACTAATCATAATTGATAAGAGTACAAATTTTGTACCCTAAAAAATTGTCAAAAGAAATACGTTTAATGGAAATTGGAAAATTGTTTAATAAGTATATTATAATTAATTTAATAACTTAAATACATTTTTTTACATGCGTTATTTTTCACAGATTCTATGAATAAATAGTATAATAGATCATTTTGATTGTCCTCCTTTACAAAAAATGTATGTATATATAAAGAATTTTATTAGGTTTCATTGATATGTCTTTTTGTTTGACATATCTGATAATAACCTATTTTTGTAAAGTTTACGCCAGCGTCTCTTTTATTAATGTTATATATACTGATGATTTGAACAATTACGCGTGAGCCCTCCTGCACTAGTTTGTAGGCTCTTGAAGTTGTGTTGGCACAGAGTTATACGAAAGGTTATTTGGAAATAAATAGAACCATTACATGAAGGGGCAATGAATTGATGTTATAAAATAATGAAAATCAAATTATTGTTCCCCAGTATCACTTTGAGGGTAACTACTAGTAACATACCTGTTTTTCCAACGCCTGCACATCCTACTATTGCTATTTTACATACATCCTTAATGTCACTTCCATTTCCACGGTTAAAACGTGAACCATTGGAAGACATCCTTATAATGACTGTCTATAATCCAGAAAAATATTTCAAGTCATGCAGAGATCATTTAAATTTTCACATGTTCATAAGACTATAATAAAAGTCAAAAACACTTTGTAACAAAGTTAAAGTATTTTAATTCCAAACTATTGATCCGAGACTGTAGCAAAAAGTAAGATGTCAACTTTGTAACTATCTGATAACCCTATGGAAGTACCTGTACCCTGATTTGAATCTTCTCAACACTTGTAATCACTAACACCTTGAACAGGTAAATCTGATAAGACCTGTAAAGATAAATTCTTTGTGTATTGGGTTACTTTGAAATTTTCAGAACAAAACCACAACTTTTATGTTTTCTGAACGTGTCAAAATCGAGATAAATTTCAAAATAATTAAATTTCTGTCTACGATAGTCTTAAGTCTATTTCCTAAAACACGAGTGGTTTGTTCTAAAGATTTAAAACGGTTCAATTAATATTGTGGTATAATCCCTGTTCCTAACCAAACTTAGAGTACGTTGTATTGACTTTGTGTATAGTTTGAACAAACATCGTCAATTTACCGGTTAATTTCATTGACAAGATGTTCCGTCATTAAGCCCACCTGCGATAACCTTCTCACATTAGTAATTTATCATCTTCTAGATTTGTCTGTTGTTTAATGTAAGTTTACTATGGTCTGGTATCGGTAAACATTGAATGTAATATTTTTATTATTGACACTTGAGTTTATTTACATGCACTTCTCTTAAGTTAGCTTTAGTCCACTTTTCCTAAACTATTTGGCTCATAAGTAAATTGCACTTTATGAAATCAAAATGAATTATAGCTTCTATTTATAAAACAGAAATACATACATAAATTTAAATGCGTTTTTGATGCGCATTTAGTTTTATTGACGACGGCTGTCTATCTTAATAATCAGACGGAAATAATTACATAAAATCGAAAGGAATGCACTAAATAGTCCTAATTAATGATAACTTCCTTCTCAGTTAAAGAAATTGTTAAATATTAATTATGTTTTGCTGTTTCGCTAACTTTAAATTAATCATATTAGCCTTTTTGTTCCATTTAAACTCCTATTTTAGTACAATAAATGAAGCTTGACTGAATCTTTGAACAGTGCGTTATTTATTTTATACATTTGTAAGATACACAAAAAAGTCCTAACAAAATTACCAAAATCCAAGGTAAATTCAAAATTCAAAATGGGAAAAGTCCATAAAACCTTGCTTATTCAAACGCTCGACTACTACAATGTAGTATATCAAACAAGGAAAGGCATGAATAATAAGTGCCCTATTCACGTTTTCTGTAGACATCTTTTTTTATAGCTAGCAAAGGAGTAGGTCCGGTAAGGGCCCTTTTTGGCCCAAAAATATAACAGTTTTACAAAATTGTTAAAATGTAAACTTTTACTTATTTATTGGACAGTTGAATGCTTCTGCTACATAAATATGGGCTGTTTTTGACAATGCAATGCACATATATCGGGTTGTAGCACCATTAAGTCATGCTAAATTACTGAAATCTTGAAAATTCTATCATTTTAGTTAAATTTTAGACGGTTTCCGTGTAAAACGAAAGTGGCCGCATTCGTGTTCATCCTTAATATTGCAATGTAAGTTGTATTTTATGATAATACATAACATATATAAAGGTTGTGGATGAACACGGATGCGGCCACTTTCATTTTTGACAAAAACAATCTGAAAAGTGACGTTTTTTGGCATATTTGAGAGATTTTTCATATTTGAGCTTCAATCGGATCGTTTTTAATGACTTTATCAGTTAAAATCTTTCACATAAACTAATTGAATCAAGTGAAATGGACACTTAAGTGTTTAAAAAGTGGTCTAAATCTTTCGTCAGATGAAACTGAAATTTGAGGCCAAAATGAGTCCTTACCGGACCTACTCCTTTGCTTTTAATTCGTTCCTTAAGTTGACATAGCGTCAGGTCTGCCCCCCTTTTTTTAATTTACATTGAAGTAAGGCATTTTTTGTTAATATCTTTTGGGATACTTTATAATGATTACTATATAGTGATGATAAGATGAGTATTTTGTTAATATTCTGATGTGCACTGTTACCGCAATATTGATTGGGCAAACTACTTTAGTATCGTTCAAAGTCAAAATATGTTCTATGTTTCGATTATTTATAAAAACTGATAGTAAGAAAAGAAGTTAATTGTAGCATCAACCGTAAGCTTTTCAAACCAACCGAGATAGCGATAACCTTCATAAACTACATCTTCAAGTTTTATTGTAAATGATTTTACTGAAATAGCATTTGAAAACTAAACTAATTGACTCAATTTAGTTTTAATCGATTTGCTTTTATTATCGCATTTGTTTTTTTTTCTATTTAGAAAATTAAAAGACATTTAATAAATGAAGTGAATAACAAAACGTTATTATACTAACATTTAACAAATTTAATACTGGTATGATTTCTAAGATATACTTTAATTTTGTAAATACAGAAGAGGGGTTTCAATCTTTTGGCCTACGCGTTTTGATATATACTTTATTACTGCATAGTACTTTTTTTCTTAACTACCGCACTGACAACCTTGAGTTCCTTCAGAAACATAAAATCATAGGAAACTTCAAATCAAATTAATTCATTTAACTATTCAAAAGGAACATGATTTTATCTTATACATTTGAAATGCTTCTAAACCATCGTTCGATCTTACGAACTCTTTGTTTATAAATAGAAGTTGAAAGAGGGTTAACTAGCTTGCAAATCTTAACTAAAAATAATTAACTAGAAACGTGGTTACATGATTATTGCATGTCACTGAGGCTAGGGCTGGACTGTAACAGGCAAAATAATCAACTAGAAACGTGCTTACATGATTGTTGCATGTCACTGAGGCTTGGGATGGACTGTAACAGGCAAAATAATTAACAAGAAACGTGATTATATGATTATTGCATGTCACTGAGGCTAGGGCTGGACTGTAACAGGCAAAATAATCAACTAGAAACGTGCTTACATGATTATTGCATGTCACTGAGGCTAGGGCTGGATTTTAACAGGCATTTGCTATGTGTTGTGTGATATAACACTTTACTATGTGTAGTTATTTACCATCGAGAGACTAGCTTATTGACTATAAGTGGTAATACCTATTGTTTATGAGTATAAATCTATGGTTGTAATTTATTGGTTTCGATTGAGGAGATATAAAAATGATTGCTTACATGGTTGTTGCATACACGATTAAATTTAAATCAGAAGCTGTGTGTCAAGTCTAAATGGAACGTAAAAACAATTGTTGATATAAAAAAAATACAAATTAATGTACAGGGGAACAACAGTTACACAGTATAAACAAATACACACTGTTTGCATGGTTTGAGTTGTTTTTTATAAGTTAAATAAATGACGGCAACAGGAGCAGAGGTTGTCCCTTAGGTAATTAACCAAGCACTTCATTCATTTAATTAGTATCTATCTACTTATTGAGATACTGGCAACAGTTTGGCTCAGCACCATCTGTTTCGCTCTATAGCTCTCCACGCGCACTTATAATTTATCATTACGCACATTAAAATTTATAACCATCATAATTTGAAAAAAGCTTCATTCCACACAATCTTTGATGAAGGATCGGTATTGTAAATTGATAACTCTGACAGTGATCGTAATGAAAAATACCCATGATGTGCAATGTTAACTCAAACTATAATTTGAATTTTAATCAGTTTGACATACTTACGATATAGAATCAAAGCCTTTCTCCCATGGCGAACTAATGAGTTCAAAGTCATAACATAACAAGATTTGTCTGTCAAGATATCAGTCAGATATAAACCTGTTCGAATTATTCACATATTTTAAATCGAGTATTACAACCAAAATATGTAGCTTTGCATACAAATCGAATAACGTGAAATTGAATTTATAAACATGTATAAAAAGTAGTTGAAGTATAAAATCAATGTGACTGCATCTGAAAATGAAGAGAACTCGACGACCACTGATGATTTCCTGATATGAGTAGCCAGAAAAAAAACCACTTAAACTTTTACAGGGAGATCAGTATAATTAATTGTCAATTTAATATCCTAGAAAAATGTTTCAATTGTTTGTATAAACTATCTACAGTGACAAATTTGTACATTTAATTTAGAGTAAATAAGTTTTCAACATGATATGATGCATGCCTTTTTCATGTTGTTTGTCAACTAAAATGTACGTTGAAAATATAATAGGCATGATTCAACATAATACATCATACATTTATATCATTCGGGTAAAAAATTGAGGAGCAGAAATTTCTATGTTGGCAATTTCATGGTGTCTGATATTAATATTAACATTGACTGATTAAGCAAAACAAGGCAGCACTATTTCATTATTTCATACTTTTACAAAAATGTAACTACAATTTTTGTCGTACTATTTTCAAATATATGATAAAAAGTATAGTCCAGCGACCATCGTTGTTAAAAATTGACATATTTTGTACAATATGTGTATTATACAATGAAGAGCATTCACTTTAAAACTTATGATAATATCAGATTATTACATGGCATTTTTCATATCGCATGTATTACCAGCACTAGGTTCAATATCAGCCCAAGAGCCGCATGGCTCGAGGGCTGATTTTGACCGAGGGTTGATAATACATGCGATATAAAAAAAAGACGTGTGATGATCTTTTTATCATATGCTTCAACAACGGAGAAAGATAACAGATTCATCTATTGATCTTTTTTACGTGGTTCCAAATAGAAGTTCAAAGAGTGAAAACTTCACGGACGTCAAACCCCAAATTTAGTACATTCGATATAAATTTTTCTACTGTATGCTTAACAAAGAAGAAGAAACTTTTAAAATGGACGAATCGTGTCTGGAAAAGTCAACCTTTTTTAAAGTAACTTTCTAAATTTAAAAAAATGCATTTATCATGTCTATTTAATAATTTGTTTGTTTTCTTGTTTTCGTTTTTCTTATTTTACACAATATACTTTCCAGTATACCAATAATTGTATTGTACACTACTTTGTAATGTTTTTCACTAAAAACGTAACATAGAGGTGTATTTTCCGGAATTTGCCGAGTATCACAAAAATGCCATGCGATAACGTTACGGAAAGGCATGTGATAACAATCGAAGCATGTGATAAACTTTTCATATAATCCCACTAAGCACCAATTCGAAAAATATGAAATTTACAGTTAAATAATGCTATTATCATACAGTAAAAATCATACGTTATTTAGTCTTAAGTATATGATAAATAAAAAAATCTAATGACAGAATTTGAAAATCAATTATGAGAAGAAAGCTTCCATGCACGTAACGATTTTAGAAAATTTATGGAAAATGATCTATCATTAGTATGGTTCGAAAGCAAATAAGCCGTCTGACTGGAATATTTAGTTTGTAAACCATTGTGTGATATGTTTGAGGGTCTTCTGGTTGAAATCCATAGGATTTTGTCTACTTTCACATAAGTATCTATAATACTAAAATAACGAGGTCCAATTTGTCAGCCGTCATCGGGTAAAAACGACAAATCAGAGAATTCAACTTTATATATATATAGCTAATATAGGACAATGGTGTTGATTAAAAATTACACCACTCCCGACCCTTTTGTTTTTTACATAATTAATATTGCCAATAATTAACAAGTTCCGGGTCGAATCCGATACCGATACCAATAGTATATTCACCTGCTACCTTTCACCTGATCTGTACGTTCCGCATCTGACAGGCGCACCACCAAACGGTGTATTTAGGATTTTGCTATATACACCGGTCATAATCACAGGGTTGACACTACTAAATTCAGTCATTGTCACATTTTCCCCTATTGTAGTATTTTAATGAGTATGACTTTCTAAGATGACAATACGAATACTAAAAATATGGACTTAAAATAAGGCATATAGGTAGAGTTTTCAATTTGTTAGCCGGCATGACGTAAAATAGCGATTCAAAGAATTCAACTGTATTTATAACTAATAAAGGGCAATGCTGTTGATTAAAAAATACTCAATGTCAGGCCCTTTTGTTTTCCAAATAATTAATATTACCAATAATTGACAAGTTTCAGGTCGATGGGTGCAAACAGAAAGTTTTTGAAAGCAGATAAAACTGTGCTTTTTATAATCGGCATGACTTTATCAGATGACAATACCAATACTAAAATAAGGCTTACGCATAGTTCTATACTGTAATTCAGTCACGGGTGTGTTCTAGTCTATACTATTAAACGAGAAGACCTCATTTTGTGTGTCGCTTCTCTTCCTTCCACAATAGATTAATTATCATACCTCTGTGTCCTATAGGTACCATTTATAGTCGCTTTTGTCATCCATTCTTATGATTATTCAATTTGGGTTATTTTGGGAGAAAAAAGAAAAAGAATACGTCCGGATATCTTTCCGTAATTGAGTGAAATTTTAAGTCAGACTAGACTTCCTGTTTGCGTTTTTCTGTACTTTGAACATACAAAGACTATGAGTAAAGTGAATTTGCTATCTGCTATTATTTTCAAGTTTACTATCCGCGG
This sequence comes from Mytilus edulis, assembly GCF_963676685.1. Taxonomy (NCBI): domain Eukaryota; kingdom Metazoa; phylum Mollusca; class Bivalvia; order Mytilida; family Mytilidae; genus Mytilus; species Mytilus edulis. Next base: position 12,748,683 of record NC_092353.1, read on the forward strand.
CGGCCACAGAGTTTAATAAATAGAGAGGGTCTATATAATATGTCAATGACCGCCGTGGATCGATTTGTAAACTGAGGAAGTTGATAGTAAAAAGCAAATACATATAAAAAAAGATGTGGACGGTATGATTGCCAATGAGGCAACTGTCCACAAGAGACCAAAATGACACAGACATTAACAACTATAGGTCTCCGTACGGCCGTCAACAATGAGCAAATATCATACCGCATAATCAGCTATAACAGGCCCCGAGATGACAATGTAAAACAATTCAAACAAGAAAAATAGCGGCCTTATTCACATATAAAAAAATGAACGAAAAAACAATATGTAACACATAAACAAACGACAACTACTGAATTACAGGCTCCTGACTTGGGCCAGGCACATACATAAATAATGTGGCGGGGTTAAACATGCTAGCGGGATCCCAACCCTCCCCTAACCTGGGACACTCTATTTTTAATGAATGTTCATAACATAAAGATAAACGCTAACATTATTGAAATTCATAGACAACAAAAAGGAGCCAAAAAAGGAGAAGCAGGCTTAGAATAAAAATTGTCATGTCCCAAGGTACCTATGACTGTTGATACCTTTTCTGAAATTCTCCAGTCATAAAATCTTTTACAAAAAATCATCAATAGTTTACTATCCACGGCGGTCACTGATATATATTTCTGTATACTACATACTACTACATACATATACATTTTGAAATTTTGAAATAATGGATTTAAAATAGGGGCTTTATTTGACCCTACTATCATTTACCCAATTCAAACCTTGCTTTCACTGAGCTTTGGGTTCCTCAATAAAAAAAATAATGTATTAATTTTATCTTTTAATTTTCCAATTAGACAAACTGGAGTCATATGACTAGTCTTAGTGTGTAAATGGTTGTGCTGCTGCACTCGGATTATCGTCGATGACATTTCCTATTACTGTGACACTTATCTGAATATATTTGAAATCTATAGTAATAACGAACACTTCAAGCATTCCTTAAAAAGAATCCGAAAAGTATCATTATAAGAAACTTGCTACGATACATCGCGAACCATTCTTTACAGTCAGACGTAGTCGTAAGATATTACAAGCTGATGTTGCACAACATTCCAAGAGCGTGGTAACGGCCTTCAACAATGAACATTGTTCATACCGCATACTCAGCTATAAACAGTCCCGAAATATCTTTCTTTGTAAGATGAATCAAATTGGTTTTATAAGAAACAAGGAATCTTGGTATAAGAGTATTTATCTTCAAAATAGGACCAAAATCATTCTTCATGTAAGACAAGAGGTTTTTACTAGAGCAGTTTCTTTTAATATTGATTTTTTAGACTTAAATGATGATGAAAAGTTTATATTTTTATTTACAAATGAAAATTTGTGCTTTTATTCTGCCAAAATCTGCCATGATATTTTAATTCAAAGGAAGAATGTTTTATATAGATAAAAAATGTTTTGTATTTTTATCGAGCTGTCCTTTTTTATGTAAAAGTCTCTCATAACTCTTTTGAGAGTGGCTCTCGAATGTTTTTAAGATTGTTTTGTACTTTTAATTAAAACATGTTGTATATATTGTATTCATGTTTGTATTGTACATGTAGAGAGGTGAGACTATAATAAAATATTTGATTTGATTTGATTTGATTTGATTTGTATTTTGGTGCATTTAATCTTTTGATTCACCCTACTACTAACCGTATGTCGTTGACAGTCGAATAATATAATAAATAAGTTTTGAGTTTTATTGAGTTAATTGATATATCTACCATGCCACCGGTTTGTCTTCGAACTATGGCAAACATATATATTTATATAAAAATGACAATTAATGAACATAATTTAAAGAAACAGGCAAATTAATTGTAGTACATAAATTTCAAATTTTAAATTGATGAATGTGTATTACAGGCATGTATAATGTAAATTGTATAGAACAATATAAACATTGTAGATACTTTAAAAATGCTACCAGATAAGAACAGAGTTACGTAGATTTCATAAATTTTCTTCATTGATTTATTTAGACGATATCTTTATTTCGTGAAATAAAATTAAATCTTGTTTATATATATCCGTAATAAACTAACCTGATGTTGAAATTATAACTAAGGCTATCCATATGCAATGTTCTTTTTCTTTTAAATATTATAGTTTAATAAACTTCACAAAGATAAAATCCAAACATACCAGGTGTTGGTAACATCTCTCTCCATATATTCTGTGTATCGAATGAATATAAATACCTTAAAGTTTGTCTATCTTATCTCTCTAGGTAAGTAATCCATCCTTGTTCAGTTGTTGATCAACCTTTATCCATATCGTTTTCTTGTTTCCGCCCTCGGATTAAATGCCAAAATCAAGATCAAAACTCAGTTAATTTTGATGAAGATAAATAAATGAGTGTATATATCATATCAAATAATTATGCTATTGAAAATAAATGAGTGTAGATATTATATTGAATATGCTATTGAAAATAAATCAGTGTAGATATTACATTGAATATGCTATTGGAAATAAATTGTTTTTGATGACTTTCATCATTTATAACATATATATGAAATTAAATAATGGAAAACAATCACTTTTAATTGCAAAAAGATTTATTATTACGATTATGATAGCCTATATATCTAAGATTAAGGAGATGTGGTATGATTGCCAATGAAAGTATGAAGTATATATATATATCACCGTATGGCCTTCATTAATGAGCGAAGCCCATATTGTATAGTAAGCGTTAAAATACTCTGGCATGACAACATGTGATTCAATTCAAACGAGAAAACTAGTGGTCTGATTATGTCTGGGTTAAACCTGCAAAGTGGACTCTTTTCTGAGTCTGTAAACAAATTCAAATAATGTTGATGCGTTGTCTCTCTTGATTATAACTAGTATAACCATATAAAATCGACTGCTTTACATCTAATGTCTTCTTTAGAACGTGTTTCTGGATGGAAACTGGAGATAAAACTATGTAAATATATTAAATTTCATGACCGATGGCAGAATATACATTGTGGGTCAGTTTTAACCTTTCGTTAGAACTATCAGATTATCTGTCATATAACAGTTCTATATACATGTAGTTCTAGAAAATGTCTATCCTACAACTGTTCAAGGGAAAACTGTGAAAAAAGCTAGAGTAGAACTGTCTAAAACGCGGTTCTAAAATAAATCAGTCTAAAAATGTTTTAGGGTAGAATTGTTAGAATCAATTCTATCGGACATAACTGTCATAATCAGTTCTAAGGAAGAACCGTCCAAAATTCAAAGGTAGAACTGTTAGAATCAGCTGTATGATAATACTGTGACAGTTCAGACTGTTCTAATGCTAGAACTGTCCCAAACTATTCTATGGTATAACTGTCCAAATATGTTCTAGGTTAGAATTATCGAAATTGGTTTAGGGTTGGACATCTTCTGTGAGAACTTTTGTGAGTACCAATTGTTGTAAAGTATTTTTACTGATAGTTCCTGGTATATTTTGAGAAACTGAAGTTAGAACTAATCTCATTTTAATGATGATGTTAATCCCTTTTTTTAGAACATGTATATGCATGTATTGATCGACCACTAGACGTAAATCATACAACAATGAAACAAGCAATAATGAAACTCAAAACTTGCTGAGATATTTTAATAGTTTAATAAAGCAGTTGACATTTCATGTTTGTCAAAGGTTGATATGTCAAATTTAACATAGAACTAAACCAGACTTCTCGGTGTATGCATTCATGTATATCTTTAAAACTAAGAGAACGAACAATAACTATGAATAAAGCCGGTATTGTCTCAAGTAAATCTAGGTTATTTGAAAATTATGACAAATAATCTACATTACCAAATTATAAAGATAAATCGAGATACGTCAACTTATATACTATAACTCAGAAAATCGTACTACAAGAAAAAACCAGGTGCTCCGCAGGGCGCAGCTTTATACGACCGCAGAGGTCGAACCCTGAACAGTTGAGGCAAGTATGGACAAAACATTCAAGTGTGATACAGCTCTGAATTCGGATTGTGATCAAATTTTTGACATTACATGGTGTTTTTTTTTACACAAAACAAATGTCAAGATTTTACAAATCAATTAAAGATTTCTTCTTCAAACTTTTAAATCTAAAATTAAATAGTTGACACAGCATAGGTTTCTGACACAGAATGAATGTGGTCTAATGAACTTAAAAGTTTTTTTTTGCCTTTGAGCAATTCACTATGCTGTTGAATATTAATCCTCTCAAAAAAATGTTTGAAGAAATTTTCTTTTTATTTATGAAATCTGAAATAAGAAAAATTTACCACCTCCCTTTTTTTTCACATCCCCGTTTCCCTTTTTCCAAAACTGATATCAATTCAAATTTCTAATGGAGTTTGCAACAATAACTACTCTTTTAAATACATCATAAAATATTAAAATGTAAAATAAAGTGCTTGTTATCACTGAATAGTAAAGATTGGTTACAATGGTAGTAAAAGTGAATATACATTGTTTATTGTATAAAACAATAAAAAAAACTTCATCAGCAACATTTTATATTGGCAAATTTCCAATGAAGTTATTTACATAAAGTTATTGGCAAATAAAAATAGAAAATGACATCATAGTCATGTCTGGCAAATTTCCAACATATATTATCAACTACTATTCTATACAAAGAAAGATAACTCCAATTGAAAATTAATTGCTATTGCACAATATTGTGCAATTAGATATTTCTTGCTATTGTGCAATACTGTGCAATTGAAAATTTCTTGCTATTGTGCAATACTGTGCAATTGAAAATTTCTTGCTATTGCACAATACTTGATATGGAATCCTGATTTGGACCAACTTGAAAACTGGGCCCATAATCAAAAATCAAAGTACATATTTAGATAAAGCATATCAAATAAGCCCAAGAATTTAATTTTTGTTAAAATCAAACTTAGTTTAATTTTGGACCCTTTGGACCTTAATGTAGACCAATTTGAAAACTGGACCAAAAATTAAGAATCTACATACACAGTTAGATTTGGCATATCAAAGAACCCATTTATTCAATTTTTGATGAAATCAAACAAAGTTTAATTTTGGACCCCCATTCGGACCAACTTGAAAACTAGGCCAATAATTAAAAATCTAAGTACATTTTTAAATTCAGCATATCAAAGAACCCCAAGGATTTAATTTTTGTTAAAATCAAACTAAGTTTAATTTTGGACCCTTTGGACCTTAATGTAGACCAATTTGAAAACGGGACCAAAAATTAAGAATCTACATACATAGTTAGAGTCGGCATATCAAAGAACCCCAATTATTCAATTTTTGATGAAATCACACAAAGTTCAATGTTGGACCCTTTGGGCCCCTTATTCCTAAACTGTTAGGACCAAAACTCCCAAAATCAAACCCAACCTTCCTTTTATGGTCATAAACCTTGTGTTTAAATTTCATAGATTTCTATTTACTTATACTAAAGTTATGGTGCAAAAATCAAAAATTAATGCTTATTTGGGCCCCTTTTTGGCCCCTAATTCATAAACTGGTGTGAACCCAACTCCAAAAATCATTCCCAACCTTCCTTTTGTGGTCATAAACCTTGTGTTAAAATTTCATTGATTTCTATCTACTTACACTAAAGTTATTGTGCGAAAACCAAGAATAATGCTTATTTGGGCCCTTTTTTGGCCCTTAATTCATAAACTGTTGGAACCAAAACTCCCAAAATCAATCCCAACCTTCCTTTTGTGGTCATAAACCTTGTGTCAAAATTTCATAGATTTCTATTCACTTAAACTAAAGTTATAGTGCGAAAACCAAGAAAATGCTTATTTGGGCCCATTTTGGCCCCTAATTCCTAAAATGTTGGGACCAAAACTCCCAAAATCAATTCCAACCTTCCTTTTGTGGTCATAAACCTTGTGTTAAAATTTCATTGATTTCTATTCACTTTTACTAAAGTTAGAGTGCGAAAACTAAAAGTATTCGGACGACGACGACGACGACGACGCAGACGACGACGCCAACGTGATAGCAATATACGACCAAAAAATTAAAATTTTTGCGGTCGTATAAAAAAGGATTTTATTATTGTTGATACCAGAATTCTATTTTGATGTTAATCTTTCAATATGTAGGTACCAGATTGTTTAGAGGCACATCCACTAAACACGATTTGAACCTCTTTTTTTCGTGTGAGCGCACATAACGAGCCGAAAATATACATGTTGTGTTGAATGGCTGGTATTTTACAACAATTCTGATGATCAGTTAATTGCACTAATGGTTGATGTTGGGTCTTTTTTCTTGTGCTTTTTTCACCTGTCAAGACATTTTTACGATGGGTCATCCCACTTAATATTTTAGATTGTTTAAACGTCCTTCTGATAGTTGGGAAGTTGCTAAGTTCTCCTGTATCGTTATGAAGTAACAGCTTGATACTTTCCGCAGTAATATCACAGAGTTTTGATGCTGGAATGACGAAGTTATATTGAGGCAGTACAAGAACAGTGTTTGTTGATGCATCTGAAAGTTGTCAGAGTAAGAAACCTCTTATAATATAATACTAATATTCACCTGAATCTTAGGATTATTTTTTGTATCACTTAATTCTGCCTATATCTCAAGTAATTTTCAATTCTGTGTTATAAGTAACTTAAAGGTTCATTTCAAACACTATGTCAACATAATGTTTTAAATTACTATACACATGGAAAAAAGTATTGCAACACCAAATTGAAATTGAAATTAAAAAAACACTCTTTATTTTTTTGTGATATAATTTGGTAAAATAGAACTAGTTAAACATTATTTAAATATCACCAGAGTTTAATCTATAAATATCGACTCGATAAGTTTTTATCTGCGCATGCAGCTACTGTACCCGTAAACAGCCAAACAGATGTTTTTATCCTCATTGTTGACAACACTTTAAATAACCAAGTTTTTAAAGTTATGTGATTGACACCTTGTAATGGGTCCTAGACAACTCTTAACTGCAGCAAGATGGCAGATTATCAGCATAAGAGAAGCAGGGATGTCGCTGTAACAACTGCACGTATTGTTGGTCATCACCATTCCACTATAAGTCGTTTTGAGAATAAAAATCAGGCAGTAAACGCTGTTAAAGACCTTCCGAGATAATTAAGACCCCCTATACCATTTGCTAGGGAAAATCAAGCACAATGAAGGTTGGTCAGAAAGAAACCCATTGCATACAAGACAATACTAAAAAGAGAGTGGTGACCATACAGGAGCCTTTTAACAAGAACTGTTCGAGATCGACGTATCGTTACTGGTTATCGTGCGATAAGACCATTTCGGAGACCTTTGCTAACGAACAGACACACAGTTTTCCGTATCCAATGTAGTGCAGAGCTCGCCAAAGTTGGAAATTAGCATCGTGGAGGAAGATCCAATGTTCAAATGGAATTCGGTTCATCTTCCTTGGCCCGATCGAAGCCCGGATTTGAACACCATAGAGCATATTTGGGACACTATTGGGCGGAAAGTGCGCGAAAGGACACCCCAGTTCAAACACATCATGAAATAAACAATGCCCTTTATCAGAAATGGTTGCTGCTACCTTACCAACAAATTAGTCGAGTTATGGCAGGAATCAGAAGACGTTTAGATGAGGTTATCCGTTTGAATGGAGGCAGCGCACAAAATACTAATTCTGTGGCGTATAACGATCAACCATGATGTGAACAGTCATCTGAAGATTAATTTTGAAATGTCTGACATTGTAAAGTTCGACTACAGTAAAAGTTGTAAAATGCATTTTTTTGTACAAAAAACACTTCATTTTGTTATTAAAATTGTGGTTATATAAATCATTTTTTTTCCAAACATTTTTTGTTCGTTTCAATGCCAATGTTATCATAAACTATGTTTCAATAATATTATACACATATTTTATTATATTTCATCCAAACAAAGAGGCTGATTTTTCAAGTTTTAAAAAATCAAGGTGTTGCAATACTTTTTTCCATGTGTATATATATTAAATGTAAAATATCAAACTACGCTGTACTGATTAAATTTAAATCTACAAATACTGGCGCCAGGGGGATACTGTACGTCAGAAACCCGGCAATATTTAATGATGTAAGATCCTGATTTTTACGATATTGTTGCTTTTTTCTAATACACTAAAATAATGTGTTCATTATAATTTTTTTTTTATCTAAAGCGTAATGAATAATGAAGATCAGGAGTTGTATACAAATCAATCATATCGTTTGTTCGTATCGTACTAGTTTTCTCCAATACAGTTATAATACTGATTTCATCTGTTTGAGTAACAACAAGAATATTCTAGAAGTCGTAGATCAGCATAGAACTTACTAATCATTATCTAATTAATTGATAAAACCACACAAATGTATGGAAAAACGTAACTGGTAATATGCAAGAAGTGACGTATAAACTGATACTGTTTCATACATAAAACGTGACGTACTGCTTCAACTTTCTCATAATTAAAACATCATATAAACGGAATATATTGGTCGGTTAATAACTAATCTTTACAACAAAATCTATTTTTTTTGTCTTGCAATATTCTAGAGATCGTGTCCATTTGTTGCGGATACTTGTTCTGATAGATGGTTGGTGCTTATGATCATGACGATATTAAAACATGTGCATAGGCGGATCCAGGGGGGACATGGGTTCTGATAGATGGTTGTGCCCGCCCGATCCTTTTGTGGTAAAAAATTGGGTAATTATATAGGGAATCACTGAATCACTGAAGCATGACTGCAGGGAACGGGCCCCTCCTTAGGTCAGTCAGTCCCCCCCCCCCCACATACAAGTTCTAGATCCGCCATTGATGTGTTCTGTATAACGGATTGAAGTCAACACTTTTCGAGTATCACGATACTTTAGTTGACCTTTGTGAACTATCTGTGACCATATCTATCATGTGTCTTTTTCTTATAGTCACAATTTCATTTTCAATTCGTGTTCGGAGGGTAGGCACATTCAAACGCGTGTAATTCGTTATATGCATGTACGAAATAAGGAGCTTGTAGTTCAATGGTTGTTGTTGGTTTAATATGTCCGTCATATTGTTTTTTTTGTATATTGTATTTTTTTTAATTAGGTTGTTAGTTTTCTCAATTGACTTATTTCATATTTTTCATATCCGGCCCGTTTAAAGCCGACTATAGGTATAATTATGTTTAGATCAAATCCATAGAACTTTTGTGACTAATTGTCTCATTGCAAATCATACCACATCTCCTGCCGTGTGTACTAATTTTCACATTGATTGGAATTCAACTTCTTCATCAAAACTATATTGACCAATAATGTTAACCTTAAGCGGGACAGACGAACGAACGGACGGAGGAAAGGACATCCAAACTCGTTTGATTAGTTCCGAAGAGATGTTTATTGTAATGAGAAAAGTTGATTATTCTGGTACTGAAACATGGTCTGCTTCCTTTCGGACTCTCGACAGACACACTACATCTGTGAGAGAGTTGATTTTTTTTTAATCACATTTTTTATTGTTGGTTTTATTTATGAAGTGAACTTTCCACAATAGTTTTAAATGTTATTATTATTATTTATTTATTACTATTATTCTATTGTTTAAAATGTCTGTCGAGAGTCCGAAAGGAAGCAGACCATGTTTCAGTACCAGAATAATCAACTTTTCTCATTACAATAATTGGTGGACGACCCTTAAAGCTGACATCTATACAGACATCTATAAAAGTCAAAGTTTATCATCACATCCAGACCAAATAACATGCTAGAAGGACAATTCGAACATTAACTATTTGCAGTTGGACATAATTTTCGTAACTTTCAAACTTTTGGATTCCATAGTATATACAGAATATTTCATTTGTGACATTTAGAAAATCAACAAAAAGGATACAGTATGCAGAACTATGTTAGAACATTTATTAACATCAGTGACAATAACAATTGTAAAGTTATATTATTGTGTATTGTTTAAAATATGTATTTTCATGAAACTGTAAGTAATTCCAAAATGATAAATAAGAAATTTAATTTTGATTTTAAGATTTCCAGCGATGAAACTAAATCTTCATTTTTATTTTCATAAACTACATTGTGTTTCATATCTGTAAATTTTTAATTGAAATAACTAAAACATTGATAATTAAGTTAGCAAATTTGCTCGATAAAATGTTGTAAATTATGTATTCATTTAAATTTTCATTTCATTGAATAACTTTTCAGAATATTATTTGCATATAGTTTTTTTACTAAGATTAGATTGAATTTTATTTAAAGGACACATAAAGTGAATCCCCTTGTAAAATTAATCTACATGGAACATGGTAGGAAGTCCTGTTGCCATTTGCTGTAAAGAAAATCGTACAATATAGTCATAAAAATAGTGTAGATATTAACTTAATATTGAGATTGGGCTACCTCAAAGTAGGAGCGCCACATATATATAAGCATAAAAATGGGCTACCTGAAAGAAGGAGCGCCACAAATAAAATGGGTTACCTCGCAGGTAGGAACGCCATGCATACGATTAACAGTAACTTAGAGACTAAAAAGATGCTTAATCAAATTCTGTTAAAAGTTTATTCTGCATAATCATAATTCATTTTGAATTACAACATTTTGTTGAAACCTTTAGGCGTATATAATTATTGTACCATAAATTTCATAATTTTTAAATAAATGTCCAATTGTAAATTGAGCAAATAGAAGAATAATAGTAATAAATAAATAATAATAATAACATTTAAAACTATTGTGGAAAGTTCACTTCATAAATAAAACCAACAATAAAAAATGTGATTAAAAAAAAATCAACTCTCTCACAGATGTAGTGTGTCTGTCGAGAGTCCGAAAGGAAGCAGACCATGTTTCAGTACCAGAATAATCAACTTTTCTCATTACAATATGTTCACAACTTTATATAAATCTCTCTTGGTCAAGGTCTCGAGACTTGCCTTCTATGCTCGGATAATTCATTTTAAAACATAACCGGTAGTTTTAAATGTTTAAATATCATTTCATCAAGTTGTTAAACTATTTTAAAACTATTATAGGACAATAGATAAAAGGTTTTGAAATAGCTGAGCAATCACGAAACATTTTTAAAGCTTATGTTCGAAATAGATATTAATTTCAATCTAAATATAGAAATACACAGGATATTGCTTATAGATATTATTAGTTACGATATACATTTAAAAAATCAAAACTTCAAATCGATAGGAAGTTGGTTAAAATTACGTCCGGGTAACTTAAACAGACAATGTCGAACAGGTACTATATTTATTTATAATTTTATATGTGTTTACTTTACATGAATAGCATTGTAGTAACAATGGGTTCAAGTCGACTTTCGATTATGATTTATTACCTCATAAATTATACATGTACATATAAATAAATACATATAATATAAAATTTTAAATGCAGTCAACTGTCTAGTTTCGTTTCCAATGTAGCTTATTTTTATCCTACATGAAATCAAACGCAATTGAACCAACTAAATCATTGTCTTCACAAACCACTACAATTTTACAGACAAATGTTTTTATTGTAGAGCTCAAAATATGTAATGGAGCATAGTTGGTTAAACTTGTATTTATCCGTCTTCAAACCATTTATTCATTTGGTATGAATGACCTCGATGCTCTCGTACAAATGGTAGCGTCGGCCGGAGATAGTGATTTCTTTTCTCAGGCGGTCAACTCAAAACTTTAAACATTGATAATCGCTGCTTCTACGCATAGTACGTGTTATTAAGGGCCAACCAATTATATGTTGTAGTTGCCATTGTATTCAAACATTATAACGTTGGTTTTCTTGTTTGAATTGTTGAACACTAGAATTGTTTTGGGCACTTTATAGCTTGCTGTTCGATGTGAGCCAAGGATCCGTGTTAAGACCGCATCTTGACCTATAATCGGTTTACTTTTATAAGATGTTGGAATGTAGGGTTGTCTCATTAAATTGGCACTCATATCACATCTTCTTATAACTATCTAAACATCCATTAAGAAAAATGCCGTATAATAGATGTTTCTATTGCTGTCATTCTTTGTTATGCCAAGTATAATTTTATGTCTTATTCAGAAACACAGAATGAACCTAATTTACGGATATTGCATGCTGTAAAACTAAAGTGAAAATACACCAAAAAGCATCTTAAGTATATATGTTTTTGCTATTGAAAAAATCGGTTGCATATGAACAGAAAATTCTGATTTAAAGCAAATATTTCAGTTGAAATTAAAATTTGTTTAAGATTAGCATGTTTAGAGAAAGATAATTATTTACCCAGATCTAGTCGGCTAATGTTACAAATATGTTCAATCAAATGCATTAGTTACTAAAAGGACAGGAAATAATTTATACAAGACAGGATAGACTAGACATGTACAACAAAACTATGTATTCTTTTGATTATTAAGCACCAAGAAATGTCTATGTGTACACGTTTGTGTATATTATTGTATTGTTGGTATTACTCATATGAATTGTAGCTCGGATGTTTCCTCTCTTTGGTTGGGTTGTTGTCTCTTTGACACATTTCCGATTCCATTTTCCCTTTTATTTCATGAAATTAGTTGACTTGTACTAAAACTATTTTTTTTAAACTTTTGACAACAGGAGAACTGGTGTTACATACTATGAATGGAAGTCGGATATATTCCACTGTGGCCATGCTGCTATATGCCTTAGTGATGGAACGTATATCAGTTATTGGCATAAATCGCCATACTCAAAACTTCTACTAGCTGTAGGAATGACTCCTCTCAAGAGTAATATCTTCATCCTGTTCTTTGATTATATAATATCATCGGTAAATATACTTTATGCGTTTTAACTACAACAAAACAAATTATTACAGTAGCATTTTTGATCAAATAAACCGCACATTTCAACAATTTATTTAATTTCACGAATATTGATTTATGATGCAACAGTTTTAGCAGTGATATTTTGTTTAACATTGTTTTAAATATTTTTTATTTGGAATAAGTTGTTACTGAATCTTTTGAATTCGTGAATGCGTAATCAAGAAAGTTTGAGAAGCAGATATATAGTGTACATGGCAATTGAATTGTTGTTAAAATATTTGCTATCCAGAAGTTAACCAAGTCTGTATTCTTGAATTTCAGCAGAATGTCACCTTGGACTATTAGTTTTTAATTTAGACATTAATGTTATTGGCTTCGTATTACATGTTTATTTGCAATGATTAATATCATATATAAATGCAGTATCGAACACAACAACATCACATCAAACAAATTAATTGCGATTGGTGTCATGTCGTAAAGTATTTACTGAAACTGTAATGTAGACAAATACAGAAACACCTCAAGCGTTGGTAGCATGTTACAACATCTTGAATGGCGCAGGCTCCCTGACAGAAGAAAAGACTCCAGATTGATAATGCTTTACAAAATTGAACACGAAAAGGTTGCAATACCTAAAAATAATAAATTAATTCCACAAACAAGACAAACAAGACATTCTAATTCTAGTACAGAAAAGAATCCTACTTTCCAAGAACTATTACGGACTGGAACAAACTACCGGATAACATTGTAAATTTCACTTCAGTAGACTCTTTCAACGCTTCAATTTCAAAGCATCAATATTAATTTAACTCAATTATAACATCTTACTTAATTATTCAAAACATTTATTTTTTTAATTTTTCGTATTTTTTTAAAAATTGTACATTTTTCAATCTATGTCTTGCTACATAAGTTTCCTCCTGTGACATAATCTTCAATTTGTTGAAGGCGTTCACTAAATGGTAGAATAGAATAGAATAGAATGGAATAGAATGTGTCGGTAGGTCATGTCTGATCTTAACTAACAGCAGGTTCCATATTTATACTATTTCAAGAATTATATTGTTTTTGTTTGTAAAATGGGTTTAACTCCCCTAATGTAACAATGTCAGTGTAAGCCCGGATCAAGAAGGAGGAAGGTATTTTTCGATTGGTGCAAAAAATAACCTTTACTTTTGGTACAGATGATACTATGCTTCATTTGTAAATGCAATATCGACCACAAGAAACAAACGTAGCGTTGTCGCAAATGAGTTGTGGCGCAAAATAACGCAATTTTTTGGGCAAAAGTATTTCTCACAGGACATTTATACCTGTCAATAACTACAGATCCTAATGGCATTTAATAACGAATGAAATGAATACTGTATATAAAGAGTTAATAGTAGGTCACGGAACCCCCCTCCAAAAAACAACAGAGAAATATATCGATTGGATTTAAGCTGACTACATTAGATAACAAAAATAATATAAAAGACAGGAATCAACGACAAGCTTTAAGCTCCCTGCTCGGGAGAGACACCAAGCACATGGCGGTGTCAAATGTGTGTTGTGAGCGTACTCTGTAAAACTGTTTTAACTGAACGAAAACTTATTGATTTAACCTCGAGTTCAAAAGGTCACAGTAAACATAAAACAACTTACAAAAAGAAAAGAAATATGAATTGATGATTTATATAGGAACTCGCAAGTACTAAAAACTAAATAAAAAAGCCCGATTTCAAATTGAGAATACACCATGTTTACCTTAGCTTTAATATGAATCAGTAAACCTATCAGAAAATAAAGTTGTTTAAAGCAGTATGGGACACTTAAGCAAGACACACGGACACATAATCCTTTTTTGCATGCACATCACAATCTATCGTGAGTATTTAAGAAACATTCTTGAATAAAAGTTTATGGACACAAATATTTTAAATGATATTGTGTATAAAATATACATAAAGATACAATAGGGTTTACGGAACTGAGACACTAGCTATTAGAAACACAATGAAAACAACCTCTCGCTACACATTATAACATATAAGTCATTTATTTTAAATTACAGTTTCTACCTTTTACTGATAACAAGACGTTCACGAAAACATATACACTAGATGCCAAAATAATGGGACGTGAAGCTGACCGTAGAATTACTTTCCATTCGGATTTTCTTAAAGAAGATGAAGTTAAAGAATGGTGGTACGAGAACCGCATGCTATCGTATGGTCTATTTGGAAGAAATTGCGCCACTATTGTTTTCCGTGCGTTGCAAAAAGGTGGCGCAACAAAATACCAATGTGATCCTGAATATTCTATCTGGACTCTTAAAAGAATGTATGATTATTGCGAAAAACTACAGAGGAAAACGTATCGGTTACAAAATGGATCAATGCACAAATATTCTACAGACTTTGAGTACATCTTAAAAGGTTTGAAGCATGATGCTAAAATAGCCCAAAAAACTAAGGAAGAGGTTGACAAAAGGAAAGAAAACATAAAGAAAAGTAAGAAGGAAACTAGCAGCGATGAAAAGTCAGAGGACACAAAATCAAGTGATGAAGAAAATAGTGAAGATGAGAAAGGAGATACAAATAAGTTGCAGATGGTTCCAGTCAAAGATGACAATCAAACGGAACAGGAACACACATCCGGGGAATCACGGAAACAAAAGACACACAAGAAAAAGAAGGACAGGTGGAAATAATTGTGACCTTGTTAATCTGTCAAAACTGAATGAAAATTGTAACATTTATGATAGTTTTACTATTAAAATTTATATTTTTTGTAGATACTAAAAAAAAGACCGTAGGACATCATCGCAAACATTTTAAAGCAATTTAGACGTTTTGTAATTTTTTTATCACAATGTTCTTTTATTCCTTACATTGTTGTTTGAATAGTTTGCAATGTATTGTAAACTATAATTACTTGATTTTATTAAGTCTGTGATCATTGTAATCTTAATGTCTACATGGACAGTTTGCTTGTTACTTTGTATATGAGTTATTCGAAATATGCTTAGGGATTTTTAATAATTTGTCAGCTTGACATTTATCCTTTTTAAATTTTAGTATGCTTATTACACTTAAGCGATAGCGAAATGTGTGTACAACATAGTTTAACTGTGTATTTCAATATTCACTTAATTTATTCAAACTGTTGCAAATGTTAAAATCCTCAGATCTTAAAACCTTTGTATGTGCATTAAGTGTGTTTGATTCGTGCACATGCTAATGCTTTAAAATTATTTATTTTCTTGCTGAATTTTTCTTTTCTTTTTACTATATAATATATAATAGACCACTTTCGAGTCCATCCGTCACCGGAAAAAACTCGTCAATTATACGCGCCTTTATGACGTCATTTACCAGATAGAGGGGATCGCCTGTATCCCTGCATTATTTACGTTCATCAAGCGTCTTCGAGATCGTCATTGTGCAGGATAAACTAGAAATAATGGTCGTTCTGTAGGTACTTAATGACAATCCCCTATAGCTAATGACAGCAATGCTGATTGTCAATTTTGAGAATTCAATTTGCCGAATAATTCGTACAATATAGAATTATAGTTTTCCAACCACTCGCTCATCATTGGAATGGAAGTGACGACGCACAAATGACGTTCACTAAAACCAGAGTTTTTGACGGAAATGCATCGAACTCGAAAGTTGTCTATTGCATCTTCAATGATTAGATCTTTGTAATTAATATCAAGCAAAATCAACGGAATCGTACAATTGTACACATTATAATATCGGTACTTCTTTGTTACAGCTTTGAAGAATTTTGGACTTCAAAAAAATGTTGCAGATAGAGTGGCTAAGAATTTAAGATATCTCATCAAAATTTGAAAAAGATTAGATGTTGTATAAACCACACGCTACACACAAATTGGACTGGATTTCAATCGATTTATTTGGCATTTTGGGTCGTCAATGGGCTTCAGCTAAATACTTTATAATTATTTGACTTTTGTAACTTTTTTCATTCGAGCCTCGCTGACGAGTCATTTTGTTGAACAAAAGTTTGATACTTGTACTGTATCTAGGAGGAGTATATTGAACAGTTAACATTCTTTATATGAATTAGACAAGAACTTCAATAACATGAACAGTGTCAATTGTATTGCATCATATTCGCGTTTTCGAAAATCGATGCTTACGACAAAAATAAAACATAATACAAATGCTTAAGATCTAATAAAACTAAATAGGACCACATTGATAAACCAAACATTCAAATAAAAACAGAGGAGAACGGTACTAAAGGGCAATCAAAAACATTGGTCTAAAAAAGTAAAAGCCCTGATAAAAATACGAAAAGACAAACAGACCATTCATGATTCTTTGATACACATGTACATATATATGCTTAATCTATATGTCATTTTGTGCTTTTTTGTTACATATATTTGGTTTTTTTAGTGATTAAGATTATAACACTATGTTGACTGCTGTACCCTTATTTTTGACATTTTATGTCTTTGTTTTGTTCGTAAATATAATGGAATTTGATGCAACTGTCACATAGTGTGAGAGGTTCAGCTAGCTTTAATTCAGGTTTAATCCCCCATTTTCTAAATAAGAAAATGCTTGTACCAAGTCAGGAATATGATTTTACGTTTTTTAAACTACACAAACAATAATAAGCGGATGCGAAATAGGAGGTGCACATCCTATTAAACTTGCAAACTTTTAATTATATTGGCGGAAAGAGTTTGAATTGCACATGCACTAGGATTCTTTTATCTTCATTTGAAAACAAGACTAAGTTCAATAAATGAGAAACCTCAGTATACATAATGTAAATCTATCCAAAATAGGAGATGCACATTTGTTTGCATTCATTGTACATAGTCTGAAAAATTTAGAAGGTAAAGTGCTGCAGATGAACATGAAACTTACATATGCTAGCCTGTCTTTTTATTTCGAACACGAGACATCTTAGTGTAGCCAAATCAACATTATTTTTTTTATTTATTACAAATATTTTACAAATGCATGTAAACATAAACAGTAAAAAAACATACTTTTAACCATCAATGGAAAATAACTCGAATCTTCAATTATTTTGACAGCTTATACCACAAGTGGATTAATAAATCAAATAACATTAACGGTACCAATGTTCCTGTACCAGATTCGAATTTCGACAATACATGTCTCTGCAGTGATGCTCATGGCCAAAAATTAAAAATCCAAAGCTTTTATAAAAGGTGAATAGATATAATCCAAAAGGTTCAAAAAGTATAACAAAATCCGTGAAAGGAATCAGAGCTTTGCACGAGGGAGATACATTACCTAATTTATAATAATTTCTAACATTTTGTGACAGCAAATTTTAACAACACAAAAACTCCGTATTTTCATGCCAGTACCGAAGTACTGGCTACTGATCTGGTGATACCCTCGGGGACTAACAGTCCACCAGCAGAGGCATCGACCCAGTGGTAGTAATAACATTAACGGTACCAATTTTCCTTATATTTATATTCAAATTTATAATACTGTTACCAAAATGATGTATTGAAAAAAGTACGTGCATTGAAGATAAAGGCGATCAATGATTTACATTCATTGTGTTTAAACAACACAAAAGCAAAAAAAAACCAACAAAACACAAAGAATATGTTAAAGTTAAACATATTCTTTGTTAGTTATAAATTTCAGTCAAAACTGAGAAGTAATACCATCGGATGATATTCGGACGCCATCATGACATATATGTGTACAAAATGTTACAGATGAAGACGGATTTTCCCCAATCGTCGTAACAGTCACTCCGTCCTTTTTTCATCGATTGTGACATCACCTAGTGTAATTTATCATCGGCATGTATACTCACATGGTGCTAATTGTGGAGCAGGAATTGCGTACCCTTCTGTAAGTTTTCTCGAGTTTTTAAAGTCCACTTGGTAACTGCCACCTAACAATGGTCTGCACATGTCTTAATGCAAACGACACATGGTCTTAAGCCAGAAACATGTTTACCACTGTTTAGTCAATTCGACACATCTTTGTGTAGCTCGATCAAAAGTGTAGATCCTGTAGTTTTGTTTTATTTAAAAAAAATATTTGACAGATACATGTAAACAAAAAACAGTGATACACATACTTTTTACACTCAAAGGAAAGTAACTCAATTATATATACAAAAAGTCGTTTAATAAGCAAAATTTATAACTGTTATCTAAATTATGTATTTACAAATGCACGTGCATTGAAGATAAAGGCAAAGGACGTTTTACATTCACTGTGTTTGTTAGTAAAGAACCACCAAACAAACAAAAGAAACCCATACAAAAACATATTAAAGACAAACATAATCTTTATATCTAAATAGTGAAAATTGACAATTTTGTCCTTGTTTCTGGTAATTGGTGATTGTTTTTTTTTTTTTAACTTTAAACAAGAATGCAATAACTGTGTTTTTGTTTTTTTTCTTCTTTTTTTCCAGTTGAACTGAATGCATATTTCCATGAGCCAACCGGCTGTTGCAACTTGTGGAGCAGGAACTGTGTTCCCTTCTGGACCACTTGATTTCTACCCCTAGTTTAGGTGATGTCGGGTTGCAATGATCTGCACTTATCACACTTATACAAAAGGACATCACATGTTTTAATGTACACGACACATGGTCATAATCAGAAGCTCCTAAATTAGACATGTAGAGCACCCTGAATTGAATTACGACAAAATACAGATATCAACTAACAACAAAATAATCGCACTTGCCTGGCGTAACTTATGATGAACCTACCGTTAGATAAGGGTTTTAAATCATTGAAATTCAGTATTTGAATCGTGTAGCAGTAACCTAAGTCTGTTAATTATTTATTCCTAGACTTTTTGCAAATTTCTTTTTTCATGGCAACACCAACTTTTATATTATATTTCCGTATTTTATGCATATTCACATTTATTTATATTTTGATTGGAAATCTATGTATCAACAGTACGATTATTTCTTGACATAATGCTTACCACATATAAATATGACACAATGAAGACTTTATAAATTTTATATCGGGCACAATTGTGATAACGTGATACATATTAAAGCTATTTATGGAATAACGCTAAACCCAAGTTACACACTAAACAAATGCCAGCATAAAATTATGAGACATTGTGCCATTTTGATTCCATAGATATATTGATAAGGATCATAACCTGAAAAAAACCGATAGCAACTCATAACACCATGAATGAGTATTTCTTTTGCATAATTGTCTAACATGCAAAATCATAGACGCCTCTTATTTTATTCTGTAAATTTATCCAATAAATATTCAGTAGAAATTTTTCTACCTTTTTTTTCATTCGAGCGTTACTAATGAAAATTGCAAAATCTATCCCGTCACAGTTTTTGAAAACGATTTTAGAACTTTTACGGCTTTATACAGTGGAAGACGTTTTGACACACCAAGATCTTACTGTTACTTTCTCATAATACATGTACATGTACAATTCAATTATTGATATATTTTCAGGTCAGCTATGTTGCTTCAACCCTTCCTGTGGAACATCTTGTCAATAAAGATAGGCTCGATGAATTCTATATTAGATCCAAAGAATTTATGTTAAACATCCAGTCATGAAAACCTACATTTCATTTATCAAATTGTGACATAACTAATCGGATCAAATATAAAAATAAAGATTGAATTAAGCAAAACATAGGATATTACGGCAGCACTACTGAACGTCGTGATGGTACCGTGAAGGTATCGCGTGTTAAGTTGAACAACATTTTTCTACCATTTACACATGGATGGTTTTCGATGAATTTCATTTAATTTAAGGATGTTTGTCCTCTACTTTTTGATTTTTTGTCAGATTTTCGGAATCCTCTGGTTTTATCCATGTTTTAACATTAAAAAATGTGCCCACTAACCCCTACTTTTCTTTTCATATTTTTATTACATATTATTTAAAAAGCCATATTTCAAAGTCTTATGAAATCCTTGTTATTTTTTCAAAGTTTAAAAAAAAAAAAAGGTGCCAATGTTAAGTGAAAGAAAAATCTAGAGAGAATTATTTCCCGCCAAATTTTCAACGGCTTATATCTCGAAAACAAGCACACGGATCCTCCATTTCTTCTGCTTTTTAAGTTTCTTTATTTTATACACTTTCAATTTATAACGGTCTTTTTAAAAAGCCTGTTATTTCTAAACAGAGTAGCGAACCTCCTTAAGCGCGGTATATTGTATAGACACCTTCCTTTTTTGAAGACTGACGGGGCCTTCTATTGCTAATTATACGGTATGGGGTTTTCTCATTATGGAATGCCTTTAATTGCATGTATCTTTGTCTTTACTCTGCTGGATAGTTATCTCATTGGCAAACATTCAAGAGTAGTCGCAGTTACTGACAGCTAGTGCAAAGCAAATAACTAATACAAATTCATGTATCTAACACTAAAATATCAATCAGTACACATCCAACATACAATGGATTTAGTGATTTTAGACGTCATTAACAGTTGGGGGAAAATATGAACTTGTGCAATGCCAAAATAAAGGTATCGACAGATATTAGTACCGTGTGTATATGTGTTTACATGTATGACAATACTATTTAGTATGGTTTTAATTTTTCTGATAACAAAACCAATATTTATACCAAAAAAAAAAACAATATTCAAAGATCTTATAACAGTTCTGAATTTTTAACCTTTTTAGCCCGAGTCTTAAATGTATTCAGAACGTGGTGAGGTCACGGTATGAGCGGCATGAAAATGGTAATTTTCGTTATTTTCACGATGATACTACGTCCTCATTACGCTTTGACAACGATCCCGCTACGATTATACCACGTTCACACCACGCTTTTTCTACAATTATCATGATCCTACTACGCTCACCACGTTCTCACTACCACCATACCAAGTTATCCGATTGCAACACGATCTTACCACGCTTCGAATGCGGTAATAGCACGTTCTTATCACGATTATTCTACGTTCATACCGCGATATCACTACGTACTTAGCAATAACGTCAACATCGTGTTCCGTATCAATAATGTTCCATTCCTTTTTTCTGATTAATCACGTAGATTTCTCGGAAACAACACAGTAATGCCACCAAAATCTACCAGAACACTTGGGCGTGGTCGCACGGGTGCTGAGAGAGCTCTGGAAGTAAAGAATCCTGATCTAGCAGAGATTTCGGACCGACAAATCAAACCTGAATCACAACCTATTGCTAGTCCATCAAGCTCAAATGACGATTTTTTAGTAAACGATAGCAGGGATGACACAAATGTGTCAAGCATGGTCGTGGCGCCGTTAAAAAAAGAGGTTCGAATTACAAACAAACAAACTAAACCTTGAGAGCTTTTGTATATTTTATGTGAAAATGACAACGACCATGATGGTCAATAGTTAACCATCAGTATAAACGATGTGAGGTCGAACGAAAAGCGCGATAAGGAAGGCAAGGGTGTGCTAGAATCGTACTATGGTCTTACACAGCGTGGTGTAAACGTGGTTTAGTCGTAGTGGAAGCGTAGTGGAAGCGTAGTTGGGTCGCAGTGAGAACATGGTTGTCGTAGTGAGGTCGTAATAACGTCGTTGTGAGATCGTAGTGCAGTTTTTCCGAATATAATTACGCTTTTGCTACGCTCTCGCTACGACGGTATTGTGACCTCTGTGATCTTACCACGACCTTACTGCGCTCTAACTACGCTTCGACTACGACCTTATTTCGCCACGACCACACCACGATTGTTTTGAACATGTTCAAAGTTGGCCACGCTCATCATGATCTGGAAGATCTCACCACGACCCTGATACGACCTTATAACTGTGATCTATACGATCGCACTACGATCGTTTAAATTTTCATTGTTTTCATAGATCGTAATGCGATCGTGGCTAATGGGACAGTGGTATTAAATAAGTATACTTAAAGGATTGGTAAATTTACCCGGATCATATCTAACTTTCTGGGCTCGATAAACAACTTCATCGAACAAATCGGAATGTGCTATTCCGTTTGATTAGGTTGTTTACAGGTACAACCAAATCTCCAAAGTTTAACTTTATCTTAGTATCTTTGAAAGAATTTTGTGAAGACTTTAAGTTATTTGTGGTAACGAAATCACTGACTAAATAATTTACCAGTAATTACAAGATTACTCTCATTGAAATCCAAAACGTCACTACAGATAAGGGAATAACGAACGAATTGTGATATATAAACATTAAAACACGATTCCAAAGGAACATACACTAAAATTTACGACAAAAGGGACGATTTTTCTTTCCCTATTGTTAATTTCCCTGTTTGAATGGTGATGTTCCACTAGCACCATCTTACGCTGTTTATATTTCACATCTAGTTCGCTATGCCTGTCTGTTGTGAAGTTTTTTCATTTTAACGAACCTTTTAACAAATCTGTGTATTACTGGTAAATCATGGGTAACTACGAACCCTAAAAAACAATGCAAGAAGACAATTAATCGGAAAATATTTGTCTGGTCTTCCAAAAGAACTGTCGTGTATTCTTGGTTCAAATGTTCTGAGCAATTGCATAGTTCTAGTGTTCATTTACAAATGCACATTAACGACGGAAAAATACACATTTAATTTTTCATCAATATACACGACTTCACAGACAACCCAAATTTACCGATGAAGCTTCTTAAATTAGACATGATTCCAAATGTATGTTGAATGATCAAGACGAGGGGTTTATATCTGCTAAACATTCATTTAAAAAGTGTGAAATGTCCGTCTTTTACACAATGTTCAATACCAAAATTTATGTTTTCTGCATAACAAATATATCTGGTTTCATCAAGGGAATGCAAATAACTTCAATTTTATAGAAATATAAATGCATACTATCTAAGGTTTGTGATTTCATTAAATTGACCTACATAGAAAAGAATAACAAATCTAGTATTTCATGTAACAAATATGTTTAACTGCCAACTACACAAATACTCTTTTTTATGAGAATTCAAAGCTGCACTTTTCTCTATTCTAGAAAATTTCGTACCCTTGAAAAAAGATAAATAGAAATATATGTAAATAGCGATCTAATGTTATGTTGGATCCTGGTCTGCGTATTATGGCATATATTGGGTATTTGTTCAAAAATCATCTCTGAAATGTCACACACATTTATACAGGTAACTATTCAAAAGTACCAGGATTATAATTTAGTACGCTTGACGCGCATTACTAAAATCAATGGTTATCTGAGATTTGTTAGCTGGTCCCCCTAAACATGTAGAGGTATTCGTAGTTAAAATCAGCGCCAGAAATCGTATCGACTTTTGTTACACGTCTATTGAAAAAAAAACCAGACCCTTTATATTGTAACAAATAATTATCTGAATATGAAAAAAAAACAAACAACTAAAGTTAATTAATTAGATACAAAAAGAAGAACTGTTAATTTTCACACTTAATATGTTAGTACTTGTTTTGTATACATTATTCCAGTTCAACTATAGATGATAGCAGGAATGCTCATTTCCTAAACCATGATAGTAAATTAACAAAGCTTACGTGTGCACAATGAATAACACAAAGTATCAAAATTCCAGCTGTCAACATTCTCATTTGAATAGGTTGACGTGAAAAAATGATATTTAAACAACGTCTTATACTTGCTATGATGACAAATATTCAAGTGTGAACATATTTATATAGCAAAATTCGTCATCCAAAGTTGATGTAAAAGTTGCGCACATCACACAAATGCAAAATCGTACTGCAATTCGTGTGTAACGATAATTTTCATTGGACGTTGACAAATATTTAAAGGGTTAGTTTCCAATTTCTACCAGTCTGTAACTAAGAAAGCCACCATTTTGAATTCCGATATTTTTTGGGGGTTTGTAATTTCTCACAAAATAAACCAAAAATTCACATTTTGAGTCTCAAATCTTTTTTGGGTCAATATTGAAACCATTCTTAATCGTACAAAAAGGTATTAAAAGACGTCTAGTGTTTATGGAGATAACGGTATTGTATTTTAAGCTTTGTCGCTAGGTAAACTCAATTTACGAAAGTAAAAGCTACGTTTTACGAAGGCCAAGCTGTAAATACAATACAATTATCTCCTAACTTATACACGTAACAATTGTTTTAGTATTCAATTTAATCTGATGAATGATTTGCTAACAAGCAAGAGGACACATTGATTAAACCTTGACAAAATTTTAAAGACTGAGCAACACGACAATTAGAAAATATCCGTCGTCATATTTTATAACGGTCTACAACTCGATATGGCGTCCAAAAAATTTTCAATGTGGTTATTTCAACTTCATCACTGCAAACTCTTGATTAAAATAGCTTTCTAGTAGGCAGCAAACCCCTAACAAGGCAATAATAATAGAAATACAAGCTGAAATACTAATACATCTTTTATAAAATATACAGACTTGGAGTCATAACGAACTTTATTTGTAAGAGCTTTTGGTCGAATCTTTATTTAAAATACATAGCTTTCTTTTTTTATTCAATATTTTACAATTTTTTCAAGTAGGAGGAGATAACTCAAATAACCTTACTTAAAGGAATGTGAAGGGGTGAATCATTTTGTTGTGGGCAAAACATAAGTCCATTAAATATGCCCTGCCGTTTTCTATGTTGTGTTTTGTGTACTATTGTTTGTCTGTTTGCCTTTTTCTTTTTTAGCCATGGCGTTGTCTGTTTATTTTCGACATATGATTTTGAATGTCCGTTTGGTATCTTTTGCATATCTTTTTCTACCTCAATAATTCGTGTTTTTTTTTCTAAAAGAAGATTATCAGAATCATCTTCTCATATCTAATCTTCGAATGCTACCGTCTAGTTTTTTTTTTCAATAAAAACAGAACCCCGTGGATTGATAAATCTGGTTGAATTTATCTATTCGTCCAAAGTATAATGCAAATATTGAAATTAGGGTAGAGATTCTTAAAACTAATTAAAACATTCAAAGTCCACACATCATGACTCAATGCGCAGGGTCCTGAAATGAAAACTGGAAATGCTAATGCAATTGCATATAGAATATCATTGACTTATCATAAATGGTTCGTCTCAAACCGAAATAAACACAACATTCGAATTAACTTACATGTAATAGATGATCCTGTGTATCTGGCGTAGCAAATAGTAAGTCTGGTATCATTTGTTTCTGTGTATTACCAAACTTTATTTACTAGTATAAGATATCCACTATATACATATATTACCATTAGTTGTATTTCGATTGCAAACAAAAACAAGGTACATTTTGATATTTGTTTACTAAATATAACTATGACACTGTGAAGGCCTTGTTAAGTTTATATCAGGAACAATTGTGATATAATAAGTTTCAATATAAAAGCTATGTATGTACAAAAGTAAGTCCAAAGGTACAAAGCTTGTTAACGACGATATGAATTATTGCGCGACTGGCGTACTAAATTATAATCCTGGTACCTTTGATAACTATTATAATATACCTTAACTCATATTTACATGGTACACAGTTATTACAAAATGGTGTTTCATCAAAGAGCACTTTATAAGAAAAGACCTGCATGGAATTGTAACACATGTCGCTATTTCGGTTCCATGAACTGACGGACAAAATCCCTGATAAATATTCAAAAACACTTGCTAAAACATGTATCTCATTCCTAAACAAGGCGAAATTATCCAAAAAAATGTATAAGTAAATGTTCGAAAAATAAGCCTCCAATATATATTTAAATGCATACTAGGAATTTATTTGTTTAAAATATCATTAGTTACTCTACTATCTTTTTTTGTGTGTGTTTGTATAGCTTTGTAGGTTTTGCTTACAATGTCCCAAGGAATATATTACCCCAGTTGTAATTGGCAAAACCTTGTTTAAATTTTGAATCATCAATGCTCTTCGTATTTTATTTGACCTGTTTAAGATGGAGCGTCATTGATGAATTTTACTGAAGACAATGACGCGTCTGACGTCAAATATTTTAGTCCTGGTATCTATGATGAGTGTTTCGCAAGTTTGATCAGAATAAACGCTGATAAATCAAACAAGGATGTATTGTTAAAAAAACTTTATTTTGCAAAATTAATAAATAAAATACGTAAAAAACAAAAATAAAAGCATCTATTTAAAAATCACATATAATGTCTAGTGGAGTCATGACATACTCGCCATAACTTTTACCAACCAAAAGAAGAAAACAGATAGTCTAATTTAGATTGTTGTGATATCTTTTTCTGTCTACATTGGAATTTGCTAGCAGCACAGTGTTGTGGTAGGTCAATATCCATTTTTCTACACTGTGGTACAATATTTGGACAATATACAGCTATTTTACGTCTTATGATATCTTCGGGGACACATTGGAATGAGTTATCCATACCATCAACCAGTGGATATTTGGTTCTAAAAATAAATAAACATTTGACACTTTAATAAAACAATTAGTCTTGAAATTGACCATATTCAAAATGTACTCATTCTGTCTAAGAACGAAAACATATAACTTTTACCGTATAACTAATTCATTACATATTTTTTTATAATATGCAGTAGTTCGATCTGCCCGAATCTAGAGTGTTAACTAGGTATCATATTGAATTCACTATTCTAAACATATTGGCATAAACATGTATGTATCATTTTTATCTATTATGTGCCTGTTTTTTTTTTAAACTGTATTGATACTGTTTTGCTTTATTTAGTTGGACAACATAAACGGTTGAGTAATGTTTGTGTGAGAGGGGAGAGGGTAGTATCAACTCAATTTCCTACTCAGAGTCTATTTATATTTCACTGTGGTCATACGTGTTCAATTCTGACTGAACTTACCCGCATTGCATATAATAAACAATTTGCTGCCATGGTCGAATAACGTTACACATGGTTGTCCTGCCTGGTTCGTACTCATACCAAACTGTTGTGAGGTTAGTGTAAGAGCTGGGACATATACTGCCACATTCTACAATCTGGGGTCCACTGGGATTTCCAATATCAAGTGGACAAATACTATAAAAGAAAATTTGAAATATATTAGTCATGCAAATAGAAGGTTGCTTAAATTCTTTTTCTTAATACGCCTATCAAGTTATCTACATTTTAACTATTTGAATTTCATTTAAATCTGACGTTTCTTTGATATTTGAAATTTATTTGTGACAATATGTAAACATGAAGAAGAATATACTTACTGTGGGTCATCATAAGGAACAGCTGGTTGGTATATTTTACTGGCGTCTTCTAAATACATTTGGATTTCTTGGTCGTCTAATATAGCCTGTTCTATGGCCATACTGAAGTAAAAAGATATAGCACATATTAGAGGAAATCTTCAGCCATTAGAACTTCTGAACTCCGAACCCTCTTTTTCTATATGAAATCAAGAAATCATCTTTTTGTCTTGAGTATGCATTTAATATTTGCAACTGGATATTACCCTAACAATCAAGTAGAGAATATCGTATGCGTACGATAAGTTTTGAAATGTGTCCTTTCAATGTTAGGAATTAAATGTAATGTATGCAATACATTTCTTAGCAGTCAAGGTTTCCGGATAAGGCAATTAAGCAGGAATTTTACATAACTATGGTGAATTAATATACATCGTATTGGACAAAACTGAAAATTAAAGAAATTTTTGATGTGGTTACGCGAGCAGAATTGCGTAATAAATCAGCTATCATTCATTCATGCTGGTACAACTAGTCGCATGCTTTCAGTAATTCTTACAGATTTTTAAATTCATGCATCAATACTAACAACTGTATAAAAATGTATGCTTACTGATTGTATTCTAACGGATCATGACATATCTTTCCCATATCCGGCCATCTGTTTTCTATGGGATCAACAATACATTTCTTTCCAAATATTCCAAACACACATGGCAAAATAGCGAGGAAAAATATACTTTGTTTCATCTACAAACAATAATGAAACATTATTTATATAAAAAAAAAGAATGGTGTTATTTGCTATGTGAACTGATATAGTGGCAAAGTTCCGTAGTTTTGTTATTTTACTTTTTCCATTCTAGTAATTGAAATGAGAAAAATATATTGCTTATTTTGGTTCACGATGCAATATCTGATTTAGTTTGATGAAATAATTGCGTCATGTATCACTTATTAAAGTTTACTACGTTTTTTCAATTGTAATGGTATAAATCTTATTTGTATACTTTTTAATAATTTTTGCCTTAAAATTTAATTAAGAGATTGTAGTTTACCTTTTACTTATGTCTCGTCTTTGTTCTGTTAGCCATCAGCAGCAGATTTCTTTATATACACAATTTCAGTGACAAGGAAATATACATACTGACCAATCGCTGACCATAAACTTTTACTATGACCTAAAAACCCAACGTCATGGACAATGTCCTTGGCGTACGTAAGCTAATTCATCATACTTGTCAAACAATGGACAGTAGTTGTCAACAAGTTATCTATATAAAGAATAAACTTGACCATGTATATCAATTCGTCCTAATTTTGCTTAAAGTGACTACGGTTTAAAATGGTAAGAAAATACATTTCGTTATATAGAATACATTTCTTTTTAAGATAAAATAAAATAATTGATCTTACAAAATTGTTGAATAAATAGCACTTCTTAACGCTAGTGTGTAACGTATGATAAATTATTCAAATATTTTTTGTAGAAATTAGTCGAAAGCGTCTAATCATTTTACTAAATATATTAGTTCAAATTAATTCTAATTATTTCAAATGTCCGGGGTTTACCAAACGAAATGTTAAATGCCCGATTGCTATGTATTTTTTTTTTAATATAGTTCTGTATATAATTAGGAATAATAAGTATAATATATTTTTTTAGTTGCAACTTCTACTGACTAGTGCCATCATTGCCTATGTTTCGTGTGTACCTATGAATGTATGTAACAACTACAAGTATTTGTATGACCAGTGTCTGCCACACAGAAACTGGATATGTGATAAACCAGCTGGGTATTCCCCTCTCGATATGTAAGAAGTTACCATGTATATAACCCTAAAATCCGCGTATAAAAAGCGAAGCTTCAACTTGAAAAAATGCTTAAGATTAGATTTGTTGTTCCATCAGATGGTATGACGATTAAAATATGTAAAGACAAATTATCAATGCAAATACTAATATACATGTACAATATACATGAATTAATATGATTACACAAAATGTAAAACTGAGTAACATTTGTCTTCGAAGATTCACTTTCCATATTTGGATATGGAATGTTTTATTCTACATAATTTTAATTGAACTACACATACACAAATATAGATTGATGCTGTTGAACAGTTAATCAATTGTTTTGTGAAATCAATTTAATTTGTCGTCTTTTTTAAAGGCGTGGATTGAGACAAAAATTGTCGCAGAGTGATGGATCATTTATTCACTATATCAAGTCATGCAGTGAGTGTTTAGGAGATCCTGCTCCATATGGGTAATTATCATTTTTATCTTCAGTTAGGTAGTATGGGGTCTGTTATAATAGCTTGAATTATGAAAAAAGAAGAAAAAAATTATAATCTAAATAGTTAACTCAATTAGAAAATTTCGATGCAGGAACTTCATTTAAATGTTGTTTTTTTTCTAAATTTTTATTTAACTAAATTGCCCGCTTTTAGAACTACAAAATATTTCTTGATTGATTTAAGATACTAATTTTAGCATTGTTAGGGAAGATATCTTACTACTGTTAAATAAAATTATTACGGCAAAAAAAAGATGAAATATACAATGACCGCATAACCTCTTTTATCACAGTTTCATTTTCATTGTTCGAACGAATAGATTATTGTTGATTATCAACTAAAAGAACGCTTGAAATGGTACCAAATCATTTTTATCTGCATTGGTAATTATTTTTCAGAGAAAAGATAGATTACGTAAAGAAACCTGTTTGTCGTGAAGTTAAAGTACCAATTGAATATATCAACAAAACTGTGTATCATGAACTGACTGGAGTAGCAGAAGGTTTTGAAGTGTGCCAGGTCATACTGAATGGGCCTGATAGAAATGTACAGAAAATATACAGGACAGACTGTTACAACGGGTAAGATAAAATAAACTGTTTGGCATCGCCTTATTAACAAGTTTCGTAATCATTGATAAATACTTTAAAGGGCGAAAACAAAGTCAGTAATAATATTCTTTGATTGCAGATTTAAAACACGCACGCATGAATTTTCGTCGTTCAATTTAATACACAGTTGTCCACTCAAATATAGTATTGCTTTCTCAATTAACGCTCAAAAGATTTTTTTCCACAAAATAATGTCTGTTATCTTCGAATATTTTTTTAAGGATCTAACACTAGCAGAATCTTAAAAGAGTATCTATTATTTTCCAAAATCTTTTCAAGGGCAGATGTTTTGTAGTACTTAGTTATCATACCTGCCTACCACCCGTTTTTAGTCGTAAACATGCCGTACTCTGACTTAAGGTCTCGAGCTAATTTATGTCTACTACTAAAATAATCAGAATGTATGTCTGATATGTTGTTCCTTTTAGGTGATTTTAACTTGTGTCGGTTGGGCAATTATATGACTTTAATCTTCGATATTTAAGATGTTTTTTTACATGACACCCACAATGTCTTCCATAACCATTGATGTGAAAACTTCTTTCGTATTCCTAGTGTAATACCCCCTCCCCCCTTAAAAAAGGTGTTATCTATTATTTTACTCGGTATTGTGTTTCTATCAAACATTGCAGTTGTAGATGCAATGAAAACTATTCAACAAAATTCAGAATAATCCTGCACAAGTTCGTTTTATTCATAACATTAATTGCTGTTGGCTGTTACCCTTTTATGTATTAATATATAGCCAAACTGTATATTTTATTTGCAACACAATCTCATTTATTTAATTGATTAATTCTTTCATTTATGTTAATTGAAAGTTAACCTTTGATTTTTCAGAGATGAAAGAAAAAAGAACAACTACTGTAGATTTGACTATGGGGTGTTCAAGGAATATTTTTGTAGACCAACAAATTTTGTGTTCAGAACCATGCTCATTGACTGTCCATTAACAGGACTGCAGTACTACAAAGAAAAAGTATCAACAGCATGTAGCTGTGTTAAAGTCAAGTGTTTAACAGGAGAAGTTCCAGGACCCTTTAACAATCATGGGATGAGACAGGGACCTGTACACGTTCAAGAAATTAGACCAAAATCAATAGTGAGAATAAATCCAGGCTTCTTTTGAAAATCCGAAGACTGTGTAGCTGACTGTGATATTTATTTATACAATGTTTCTCCTATGTGTATTAGTTTTGTTGTTATATTTATGTAAATATGTATGAGTATGTGAATAAATTAAGCTATTATAATTTCATTCGTTGAAGCCTCAAACATACATTTCATCACCATACAAACACTTAAACTGTTACTTTAATCCATAAATAGTACGTCCATATGTAGTCTCGTATTGTTTTAGTTGGTTAAGAAATGTGTCCATTGTAGCCCTCGGGTGATATAATCTTTTTAACATGTATGTTGTCCAGACACTTGAAACTGGAAATTTCGATATAATGACACTTAAATCAAATGATTAACAGAAATGATTGATTCACTGATGTTTTTGTATGTATGGAGTTCCCATAAAAGAAGATGTGGTATCATTGACAGCATCAACCATTCACCAGGCAAGTTGATAAGGATGTAAATAATTTCAGGTCGACAGTCTTCAACAGTATACTAAATTATACGATATAGAAACCTATACAAAGCCAACTGGCATGCAAAATGTGAAACAATACACGAACCACTAGATATGCTATAACCAATAAATAAAAACTAAAAAGGAAACAGTTAAAACAGAAACCAACTTCCACAACTGAATTAAGTTCCTGTTAAGTATACTGACCCAACTACAAATTTCACATGTAAAATATGCTAAAATTTTAATGTCAATAGACTATAAATGAGAAGATAAGTAAAATAATGTTCCTGGAAATAAGATAGGCCAATGCTAGTACAACTGTTTACTAAATATCACTGACCTATAGCTTCCAATAGTGGTTTCCTTGAAAATGACCAAATCATTGAAAATAAGATATGCCAATGTAAATACAACTTAAAACCAAATAACATTGATTTACTACTGATGGTTTCCATTAAATTGACTATATATATCACAAACTTTAATTTGTAAAGGTTTTCAGTCAATAGACAATCACTGAGAAGGGGAGGGGCAATAATACACAAAGTATCAAATTTATTGATGGGGATAACCAATTATTAGGACCTTCTAAAAATATGTTAATGATAGACAGATAGCAAATGCAAAGAGATGGCCAAAGATCATTTAACTCTAGCAAATAATCTCTTGAAGAGTAAAATCATATTTTTATTAAAAACATAAATATCAATACATAAAAAGAAATTTTGCACCTATCATAACATGTAAACAGTATACAGCTGGGTATAGAATTTATATTTAAATTTTCAGAAACTCATTAATATTTTTAAATAACTTGAAATATGTTCTCGAGACTTTTTTATCATTCACTTTATAATCAAAACAGACAGAAAGCTTTCAAATGACTTTTGTAACACTGTAAATACAGAAATTTTGTGTCAGCATCTTAATAATAAGAACATTCAATGTGATATTTGATACTTATATCAACAAGCAGATATTCCTGAAAATGTAATAATCAATCTCACATTTTTGCCCATTCTTAAAAAAGGCTATGATAAAAGCACTCAATAATTTCAAATTTACATTATAAAATCTGCTAGAATCTGACAACACTTCTTTCTACTTTCTGATTTGGAAAATAGCATCGGACAATGAAATTCCTGACAATGCAGTCATGTTTAAAGCTGTGTATCATTGCAAGCAAACCAGGTCTTTAAAATAGAAATTAGAACAGAGTATTGTCAGAACCGTGTTGGCAAAGCATGACACAAGATCTATCATTCAATTAGATTGAGATTATATTTAAAAATCATAAAATAAAAAAAACACTGACTATAAAGTTTGTTAATAATTATTGAATAAAATAATTATGAAGTTTAAACCATGTAAACTGTAATAATGATAATATCAGAAAACTCAAGTGAAGAACTTGTAGCCTAGGCTTAAAATCTAATGACCATGTCCATTTTAGTCACCTTAAACGTTCAATTCAAGTTACTGTGGATTCATTATTCATTGGATTCTAATTCTAATTTTCATTTTATTATTAAACCACAATTTTAGATGTTCAACAGAGTACAAATAGTCTATTGGTATATAAAGTGTACAGGTTAGATCTTCAACAGAGTACAAATAGTCTATTGGTATATGTGGTATATAAAATATACAACAGAGTACAAATAGTCTATTGGTATATAAAATATACAGACTTAGGAAAAACCAGGAAATCAAATACCCATCAAAATACAATATTCCTTTGTTCCTTGAAAATTGGTACCCACAAAAAAAATAATGAAAGATGCAAAAACAACGAATATAAATGTGTTTACATTCTTCGTTACCATGGTTATAGCATGAATATCCCTATTAATGACTAGAGAAACACATAATATTATTTGATATTATTTAGTGACATAAAATCTTTGATTAACGTCCTGCGTTCTGGTTCCATAAGAATATCTTTAGGATTTGAATAGTATATTATAGCATTATCATCCTGATCAAGATCTTCATTATCTTTAAGTTTCTGGTAATGTTTTCTTGTCATTTCAAGTAATGTAAAGAAAACCTGAAAAATATAAATTAAATAAAAATATTATGGTGGAGTTTGGTGTATCCGCACAGTTACGACTTCTCTTTATTAAACTGATAAAACCATTAATCAGATAATATTGTGTGAAAACAATTCATTACATACTTTTTTTTCATATTTTGTATGTATGGTTTCATCTTTAAGATTTTGTGTAATAAATGTAAAAAATTAGGGAAATCCTCATTCAGAGAATTCATCAAATGTCCAGTGACTTAGAGCATGCCTTTAAAAAAAAGATTTTTTTTTAATAATGGAAAAATTTATAGTACAAAATTAACATGATTAAGGTGAATTTGAACAAAACATAGTACAAGGATGCAGAGTAAAATTCATTTTAATCTGATTAAAATTTGATTTAAATGAAACAAATTTTATCTGATAATGTAATTTTTTTAATGGAAATTGGCTAAATATGGTTAGTTGTTGGATTGTTATAAATTTACTCTTGAAGTTAACAATTTTAATCTTTTCTGTCCCAATTATGAATACTTAAACAATATACAAGAACAATCTACTTGTGTAACTTTGCCGATATGTATAATCACGTAATACCCAATATCACTGGCGGCACAGACATTTGGGACTCCACTTTAAATAATTACATTAACTGATCAATTCATTAGCCTACAGGCTCTGGTTTCAACAGCTTCTTTCATTGAAATCATTTGATTTGTAGTTATAACATGTATAAGGTCAAATTTAATCTTCTTGCTCTTGACTTACAATAAGACAATTGTGGTACAGTACTATAAAATTATAAATAAATAAAAATGAAGAATTGCCTCCTGTATGCTGAGTGATTTTTCTGACGTAGTCGGTATTCGTTTCGGTTTGTGCCCTTTGAACTTAAGGACGCTTAACTACATTTTGTATGGCAACAGAATATGCATGCTCGAAAATCTTTTCTGTGATTGGACAAAATGCTGTCATGGTGGGTGATTTGGTTGTGTTTGAAAAAACGTCTCGTTAATTATATCGTGATGAAAAGCAAGTGAAAAACTATAAACATTTGAACTAGATCTCACAAAGATTTATATTTTTAAAATAATTGTTTCTCCGCATGTGAGATTTCCGCGGGTTTTGGTGAATGTAAACAGAAAGATACGAGGACCGAGTAAACTGAACACAAACAGAGAAAACGTTATTTAAATGGAAAATCACTTATAACTGAGAGCAGAATAAAAAAGGAAAAAACCAATTTTCCTCTTTTTTCACTCTAATTTCTAACAAGTGCAATTAGAGGCTAAATTTGGACCAGAACGTAATAAATTTATTCTATAACCCATGTATTTGAGAAAAAATCATGAAAAACAAAGACAATTCTGTTATATTAGTATTTATTTGTTACATTTCAAAATAAATTTATACTGAATTCTGCACTTAGATGTCCATTTTTAGTCAACTCTCTGTAAAGGATGCAACATAGAATAAATATATTCTAAATGCATGGTGCTTTATGTATATGATCATTTATAAAATAAATTTATTATATAGAGCCTTAATATCTGTTATTAGTTCGAGAAAATCATAGAATAAATTTATTCTACATTTAATGTGATTTATGATTATAATAATATATAAAATAAAATTTATTTTGAAAGTAAAGTAATCTGTATGGTGAGGTTGAGACACAGAATAAAATTATTCTATGTTCAATGTGATTTTTGTCTTGTATAATAATATATAAATTAAATTTATTCTGAAAGTAAAGTTAATATATTAAGGTGGAGACACAGAATAAACTTATTCTACATTCAATGTGGATTAAAAGTATTATGATATATAAAATAAATTTATTTTGATAGTACAGTAATTATGTTAAGGTTGAGACACAGAATAAATTTATTCTGGTTATAAAAATATATAAAATTTGTTTAGGAAAAAATACACTGATCTGTATGATTTGTTTAGGCTACATAGAATAATTTTATTTTAAACCAGCGGTGTTTTTGATAATATTTTATATGTTCACATAATTTTACCTTGAAAATACATTTAGGTCAGAAAAAAATGTGTTCCTATATAATTTTCTATCTTTCATGTCTATTTACATGTAAGATTCATAAACATGTATTTTATTAGAAGTTGTGATGTGACTGTTTATAAACCCAACTTAAGACAATGCATATATCTGCTATCAACAATGCAAAAGGACACTCCCCTTGAAATATGAAAACATCAATTTCTTCAGCTGATTTTGTTATGTGGGACTGAGTAGAAATACTGTGCAGCAATTTAAAAAAAAAAAAAAATATCAATATATAAATGTAAAATAAACAGATAAGAAATAGTAAAAGTTCAACAGGTTTTTCTTAAATTGAAAATATATCTGTTTTTTAAAACATGTCTCTCTCTGTAGATGCACGTGCTAAAAATTGTCTTTTTTCTTGCTTCTGGATAGGCCTGGTCTGAAAGAAATAACGACAAATTCAAAACAGTTTCAAATATTTTTAGTAACCATACCAAAATTTATAATCTTTAATAAAGAAATTGTCTGTCTTTCTTTTAATCTTACTTATGACAATGTATGATGTCCATTTTGCTTATATAATATTATTCACTCTCTTTATTGTAACTAATAATAATTTTTAGTCTTCCTCTGTGTTGAAGTCCGTACTTTGACCTATAATGATTTACTTTTTTAAATTGTGATTTGGATGGAGAGTTGTCTCATTGGCACCTATACCACATCTTATATCTATTGCCTCTGGATACAGCAAGATAAAGATGGCTATGCTATGCACTTGAACAGTAATTATTGAATTTTAATTTATACAATAAATGGATTAATTTACAGTAACTAATTAAACTTTTACAATTTAAAAGTCAACAATCTATCAAATTAAAACCTCATTATTACATACCTAATCTTCATCTTCAGAAACACTGAATAAGTCAGGACTGAATAATAATCTAGTCTTTTTTGCTGGTGTTTCATAACAGTTTTCTCACTCTACAAGAAATATTTGAAGTTTAAAATGCAGGAACACTTACTCTGTTATTGTTTTTCTTCAGGCATATTTCTTTATTTTTTATCAGGATTGGCATGTATCATTCCCAACTTCCTGAATATGCATGTAATATTTGCCATTGGACATTCAGCCAGTAATGATCAATCAATCAATCAATCATAGTCTTTAAACAGATGAGTGGTTCATGCCTAGGAGACAGCGAACTGAATACACAAATAACAATTAAAATCAGGTTTCATTAAGTCTTAAACAAAACACAGGACTGGTGTTAACAATACTTTTACCTATCCCAATTAACATACCAGAAAACAAGTAAGACATGTTCCAAAAGGAACAGCAGCTTCCTCAGGTAAAAATGTGAGTAATGTACCCAACACATTCTCCTTTCAACAAAATATTCATTTTCCTCTCAAAACGTTAAAGATGCGCGTTCAGCACTCTGATACAAAAATATATTGAAATTTAGGTACATGTACTTTAGTCAACACTTTACACATTTTATTACCAAAATATGAGTGCAAATGTCTCGCCTTTGTCTTACTTATCATTGAAATCATATTGAAAGTCTTTAGTACAATTATCAGGTATACTTAACTTTATCAATGCACAACTTACTACAATGTATGACACAACTAAAAATTGTCCAATGAACCATAAAAATGAAGTCGAAGTCAATTGAGACCTGTCAGACGGACATTTCCAGCTGACAATGATTCCATACATGATACACCCTATATAGTGGTCTTACTGCTTAAAGTATCTGAGAAATTGACCAAACCACAAACACTATACATTGACCAATGAACCATGACATTGAGGCCAAGGTCAGACGGAACTTGTCGGGTGGATATGTACACCTTGCATTCATTTCAACAATTCATACACCAAATATAAATGACTTACCAGTTATAGTATCTAGATACGGTCTTGCTTAAGTTACTTTATTTTTGATAACTGATCCATGGAATAAGGTCGAGGTCAGGTTAACCCTACATGTACCTAGCTGACGAACATGTAAATGTTGCTAGGAACCCATATACCAAACAAAGTTATCATATTACTCATAATAAGTGAGTTTTTCATTTAACAAAACAAAATGTATCAAGCAGTTACTGAACCATAAAAAATGAGGTTGTCGGGACAATGACATATGACAGACGGAAATTTCGTAACATAAGGTATGAAGCATTTAGATTGTCTATTTACTTATAAAATATAATGCTTCAAACAAATAGTGTACACCATCGTCGCCGCCGTTGCTTGGTTGCAATACCTACCATGCCATGTCTCGCAGACAGGCGGAAAAAAAACCCAAATCACTGCACAACAGACATTAACGTTTCATATAAACCTCTGAAGAAAGAGATACCTTTCTGAGAATTTTTTTTTCCCTGAAAGGACCCTTTAATTTGTATTCATGCTGGACTATATTTTTTCCAGAGTTTAATCGTTAATACACATGATATATATGCTACACTTTTACTATTTTATATAATATTTATGAAAAATTTACTGTTGTTAAAGTGTGTACATTTCCCTCGAGATACAATGTATATTATTTACCATTTAAAATTCCTTGCAGTCAGAATTAATACATTTTTTTTTTAAATTATTCGAAAATGCCTGCCCATAACAAGTATTAATTTGATGACCATTCGGGCATTCATTTGAGAAGAAAGATTCGACTGAAGTGGTTTTTTTTCAGGGAGCTAGGTTCTTTAAGTTCGAAAAGGACATCTGTGGTCTACTAAAACAGTGCATAGTTATGAAAATTTGTCAACAGAAGGCATGAAAGGCTTATAATATCTATGTTTATATATAAATACATAAAATATAAAATAGATACTTACAGACTTCTGTTGTCTATCCTGATATGTTCCTGGTGCCGTTTCAACCACGACAAATACAATACACAAACGGACATTGAATCGTCGCTCCTAATCTTTGAATAACATTTGAAACAGACGGCCTTTCCTCCATGTACTAACTCGAATAATTCAGCGCCCCCTATCCACTACTTTTCTCGAGGAAATGGTTCATGGAGTGATCGAAGTGATCGTAATATATTAAAATACTGGATTATTCGGGTTATCTATGTACTGACAAATATATTAAGATAGAGTCAAATGCACACGCTGTGAATTTATTATGTAATTTCCGTCGTTTGTTTGTCATTATCTATCGTGCGAAATTTTACATTCGGATGTTTATAATTTATTAGGTTTATTGACCACGATGGCCACAGTATGTGGTCATTAAAATATGATATAGGTAATTAGCATATGATAACAAATCGTGTTCGAAGAAAGAATCGGAAGATTTTATATTACAATTATCTTTTTCGTTTAGTTCTTAAAATTAAAAATCATTTACGTTATTAAAAAAAATCAGTTTTGAATATACCAATATTTTTTTTTTGTATAGGAACACTATTTATTCCATAGAAAAACAAAAGAATATTGGGTATCGATCCGTGACACAAAATGAATATAAGCACATTATTATAAAACACATACACAAAATAAGCAAAGGAACGAGCTTTAATTGCTCAAAGTCACATTAAACCTTCAACATGCAACAAAAAGGATCTCACCACACTGCAAATGTAAGAACAGCCAGAGCGAAATAGTTTGCAAAAACAATTTGAATAGACTTCGTAAGATGTAACACCACCATTTTGGGCACGTTCAAAAAGGAAAGAAGTACGTATTTAAAACAAATTAAGTAGTTCTTACGTATTTAAATCAAACTTTATTATATGCAGAATATTTTTTTGTAAGTTATATAGATATCAAATGAAAGGGTAAGGATTGCTGATCCTTGTAGAACACACACATTTGACAGATGAATACAAATGATACAAATAGTTATGAATTAATTCTATAAAATTGAGGGCGTATATTGCCTGTTACTCAGATATGTAGTACCTAGTTTGGTGAATCTAAAGTTATAATATAATGAGTACAGTCTGATGTGTAAATAATGGTATACTTATCCCCCATATATATATTTGCATGCTGTTTTTTTTGTGTTGACGTCCGAAATACTGCACTGTAGACTTACAGTTAGGGTTTTTGTGCTTGTGAGAGAAACATGTTTAACCCCGCCACATTATTTATGTATGTGCCTGTCCCAAGTCAGGAGCCTGTAATTCAGTGGTTGTCGTTTGTTTATCTATGGTTTATGTGTTACATATTTTTTTTTCGTTCATTTTTTTACATAAATAAAGCCGTTAGTTTTCTCGCTTGAATTGTTTTACATTGTCTTATCGGGGCCTATTATAGCTGACTGTGCGGTGTGGGCTTTGTCCATTGTTGAAGGCCGTACGGTGACCTATAGTTGTTGATGTCTGTGTCATTTTGGTCTTTTGTGGATAGTTGTCTCATTGGCAATCATACCACATCTTCTTTTTTATATTAGCTTATTGTTTCTGCTTTCCGTAAAAAAAAGAATGGCTTTTCCATGATATTATATGTTACATTGCTCCTACCAAACAAATAATGAAGGTTAAGAAAACATTCGTTTATATGTAATGAAAGCATTTGAAGACTTATGTACGATTTAAGTTAGAATAATGTGTCTTGGCAGAGTGGCATGTCTTCTTACAAAGTTATTTGTATCTTCTGAAAAAAACGCGTCAAAAAATCTGACGCAGTTTGTCTAGTACAAAACGTGTAAATAACATAAAGCATGTTGTCATTCTGGGTGTATGTATGTAAAAGCTACCACTGGACATCAGACATCGTTATTATCGTCATCCTCATCATTCTTTATATATATATATAAATAATGATCGGAGTATCTTATGGTAAAAAGGGACATAAAAAAGTGGTTAAAACTTTGCTCCATCATGGTTATCAATCTAAATAGAATCATATTCAAAACAGTGTAGCTGTGGCCATTGATTAACAACCTTAAATTATCCCATTGACTGGGGCAGATTATGTGAACGTTTGTCTGTAACAACCGCTGCTCACTATGTACTTGTTAAAGGCACTTAAACTGTGGGGTCACAAAAGGTTCTCAACACCTAAATAAAGAAATTAGAAAAACTAATCAGGAATAACACGATGTTTTGATTTATATCAATAATATAAATCAAAACATAAAGTTATTCCTGATTAATTTTTCGAACTATTTTAATATTAAAGGCGTTAAGAACCTTTGGTGACCCCACAGTTTAAATTCTATAATAAGTAAGTAGTGAGCAGTTGTCGTTACAGACACACGTTCACCTAATCTGCCCCAGTCAATGGGATAATTTAAGGTTGTCAATCAATGGCCACAGCTACACTGTTTTGAATATGATTCTATATATAATTCTCTAATTTCGTTATCCTCTTATAAAATACAAGCACTATCATGGTTCTGGAATGATTTATCCGGGCTATTGTTTCATATGTAAATTTTAAAATAATAAATGGCGAATTAACTAAAAATATATATAAACTATGAAAGAACGAAGCACTTACTTCAAAGCTGATTAAACCCGCGGGGATTTCAAGAAAGCTTTTTACACAAGACAAAGTCAATGAAGAGATTTCATTACGAACCTATCTTCTGGATTTATTCTTATTTTGTTCAAGTCCTGAATATGCACGTAATTTTAGCCACAACACGTTCAGCAAACTTAAAAATCGTCTCCTTAAATTTTTTTTATCTGAAAACGATGAAAGCTAATTTAGTCGAGGGTTTCGTTGTATAATTAATCAAGCCCCCCCCCCCCCCGTAGTATCTTTGTCCGCACTGATGTCGTTTCCTGCTTCGACTCACTAAAAATCGAGGTATATTAGTCAAGTTACCGCCACTGGATATGAAGCATGTACAATGTACAGATTTATCATTAGCTTTGAAGAGAATGGGATACCAAACAACATATCCATATTTTTGTTTCGCCTATATATTTTTTCGCCTTAAAGTTCTTTTACATATTTTTAAATTGTTGAAATTTCTATTACAATTAATGCACTTTTGATTATAAGTTGAAACAATATATATATAATTAATTATATATAATATTACCTTAAAAACACATGCAAGCGATTTTTAGTTTCTTGATCTTTTCGTTTTTAGGGGCCTGAGGTTGTGATGGTTCAAACCTCGCACATGGCAGTTGCGTTCAAAATTCAATCATAAAAAATAAAGTTGAGAATGGAAATGGGGAATGTGTTAAAAAGACAACAACCCGACCATAGCACAAACAACAGCAGAAGGTCACCAACAGGTCTTCAATGCAACGAGAAATTCCTGCACCCGGAGGCGTCCTTCAGCTGGCCCCCAAACAAATATATATACTAGTTCAGTGATAATGAACGCCATACTAAACTCCAATTTGTACACAAGAAACTAAAATTAAAAATAATACAAGACTAGCAAAGGCCAGAGGCTCCTGACTTGGGACAGGCGCAAAAATGCGGCGGGGTTAAACATGTTTATGGGATCTCAACCCCCCCCCCCCCTATATCTCTAGCCAATGTAGAAAAGTAAACGCATAACAACAGGCACATTAAAATTCAGTTCAACAGAAGTCCGAGTCTGATGTCAGAAGATGTAAACAAAGAAAATAAACAAAATGACAATAATATATATATAAATAACAACAGACTACTAGCAGTTAACTGACATGCCTGCTCCAGACTTCAATTAAACTGATTGAAAGATTATGTCTTCATCATATGAATATCAGGCACAATCCTTCCCGTTAGTGGTTTAGTATCATTTATTTAGTAATGATTCTTTATGTCGTATATTCCGTTCCCTTTTCAGGAATGTGACCCACCGAATTATTACCGAGTTTGAAATAGCATGACCAATACGACGGGTGCCTCACGTGAAATTCTTCCCTATAGGGGTTTAGTATATTGATTGAATATAATTATCAGTTTTCACGACAAAAATCTTAGATTCTCTCTTGGCATTCCGGCTTTCTCCACCATTGCAGTTTGATAACCACGAAATGAACAATATAATATTGTGCTGAAAGTTACGTTGAACACTAATAAATCGGTATTTCGGTTTTAGCACCCAGACTCAAGGCATAGGGTTTGAAGATCGATTGGAAAAAAGCAACCGTTTCTAATCACAATGTTTCATAATCAAAATAATGCTTTACTTTGAATACATGGAGGGCAAGGCCTTAACCTATATATACGTTCTCACAAGTACGAGGGTTAGGATGGGGTCAAATTTCAACCATTTTTCTCTTACTATTCTTTCTATTTTTTGTTCATTATTCTCTATTCTGTAAACCCCCATCCGCAGCCTCAGGTATAGACGAAGTGTCATATATGTGGTCTAGTAATGTCAGCAGTGTGATCTGCACGTTTATCATTTTGTAGAAAAAGATGAACGGGTGGTGTTTATACATTGTTTTGATGTAAGATATGATACATCTTTTCTATAAAATCGATTGATTGACAGATTGTTGGTTGCTTAACGTGCAGTGTCAAATAGTTCATACATGCATGCACGGAACGAGAAGCTATTTTAAAACAATACATACCATGGGGAATACCTGTAATAAGGGTAGACCGGGATGAAGTGCGGTAAGCTTTTTATAAATCTTTAAAAACAAATAAAAGAAAGGATAAGACAAAATGGTACACATTCTCAAACGCCTATTTATCGGTAATAATACTTGAGGATCTTGTTGAAGTTGATAGAATATCGAATCATGGGACTGGGAAACGCTGAATAAAGGACAAAAAATATAGCATATACAAAAAAATATAAAGAATAGAAAATAAAAGGATGATCGAATAGAGAATAATGAGCAAAATTATAAAGAATAGAAAAAATGTTTAAAAATTTTAAAAGAATACAAAATCGATGGACCATCCATCCAGACCATTATACTTTTGTAGTTGTCCATTTTTGATTAACTAATTTTTTTATTAGAATGATATAAAATGACCACATATTAATAACCTCTATGAAATGACACAGATTCAAATAATTTACAATCTTCGATTTGTTTAATTCATGGTTAGCAAACAAGTGCCGCATATCTATCTGAAGTTGTTAAAATAATTATTGCTAATTATAACAAACGCGGCTTAACAGCCTTATCATTTTATGTAATGCACGCGTACGTTGATTGTAGGCCCCTAGTGTTACCACATGCCGAGAAGACTTCAAATGGAAACACAAGATAATTAATGACAAGACGTAGGACACTGATCTGTAATTTTGTATGATATGATCACTTGGTATTTCTCTCTATGTACGTGCAATGAAGATGACAGACAAGTGGAAATTAAAAGGAGGAAAGACAAGTTGAACATAGACGGGATAGTTTTCCAGTTTCGTTTATGAAACATTCATCACAGTTCAAGAAATTGGAGGTTAGTTTTGCTCAGTATACTAGAGGTGGGATTAGGGGTGGGGTCAAGGATACTGGGATCCCCTCATAGATCCCCGACATATATGCTCAATGCATACTAGACGTTTTACAAGTCTC
Organism: Mytilus edulis; assembly: GCF_963676685.1. Classification (NCBI taxonomy): domain Eukaryota; kingdom Metazoa; phylum Mollusca; class Bivalvia; order Mytilida; family Mytilidae; genus Mytilus; species Mytilus edulis. The sequence goes on from NC_092353.1 coordinate 12,793,640, forward strand.
TGCGTATGCCCCTTTTCAAATCCTCGATCGATCTGCATCTGCGAATATCAATTTGCATATTTTTCTACGATATTACTATTACTAGATTTATTTCACTTGACTGGGCGGAGTTTAAGAAGTTCGCTTATTTAAGACCAGTCCATCTATAAACAGGAGTTTTGGGATAAGATCATCAATGAAGTGTCCAGTTATTCGTCTGATATCATACACTCAGTTCTTTTGTATATGCGTTTGGTGACACTGATTAGTGATTAGAATTCAATAATAATTATAACGACAATCATCCTTATCACACACATCTTCAAATAGACTGTCCTTATGCGAATTAAAACATAAGCTCCGCCCGATCAGTTGAAAAAACGTTGGTAAATATACATCAGAATATCGATCATTCCATAATAAACAAGAACAATTTGGAATATAACATTTATGGAACGCCACAACTGCCTATAATAACGATAATCATATCATTAAGGAAGAGGTATTGGATATAAAGTACTAAATGGTGGCCCCATTGCCGGCAATGCTATTTTAGCAATTATCTCCTTAAAAAGCGCTTTTAATAAACTAATTATGGAAAAACTGCTGTTGTCTAATTGAAGCTCGATATCTATTTGCGATTTTACCGCACTCAAATATATATGGTCCCATGGCTTTTCTTGGTGAATTTTGGGTTTTTTCACGATACCTGACGATTTCGCAGAAAAATTTCCCTAATTTTGAGCAACATAAAAAAAATATTTCCGGCCCTTCATACTATACATTTTTAAAGGACAATTTTGTGCTTGCATGAAACTTCATTCATAATGCTTTCCAGAAGAAAAATATATAAAAGATATAACAACCAATCACAGAGAGCCATCTATTTTTATCTCTATGTCATGTTCCTTCATAAAATGGCTGCGCCCATGTAATTGTATTTGTTACATTGTTACCTATATCATGAAGCAAATTAAATTAAATGTTCATTCTATAACTAAATTTGACTATACTACTCTGACAATTTGTTATATCACTAAGATAAATTTATATACTACAAGTGTGGACACAGATCAGTGTGGATAGTATGTTTGGATGTTTGACAGTGTTTTGTAAGACAAAAGAAGTTCTATGTTTTTCCCATAGGGTTCTATATTATTAACTATGTTGCATAATATGACAACCAACCTGAGCATTAGGAGAGTTGTATATTTTATATTTAGTTTTTTATGTTCAAGACGGGCATACAAGAGCTCTAGACACTAATTGCATCAATTACCAAATGATTATGTCAGATAGAGTATGTTCCAAATTCTTGATTTTGGATATATTTTGAAGCTAGTAGAAGAGGAACACATAACAAGTTAATTTTTTCATGGTGTGATTTTTTTTTTTTATATTGAAGATGGTATCTGAAAACATGTATTTGCTTACTATTTGTATGGTTCTATTTATATTACTTTGTGGAGAATCAACATTATCATAAGTAAAAGATTTCGTTTAAATGTCGAAATTGTTTCTCAGATAAGAAGACATTTAATAGTTTTTAGTAATTAATTTACTCAGATTAGAAGATATTAGCAATGACAATGCCTGACATGATGCTTGGGGCTTATTTAGTTTTATTGTTAATTACCCCCCCCCCCCTTTTTAAACATCCCTGGATCCGACTCTGAAGACTATTAATAATGTTTCTAATTGGTAATATCTCTGTACCGTTGTACCTTATGGTTTATGAGAATAAAGATTATATTATATAACATTATTATTTACTACGGGTGAAAGTTGAAGTAATCTTTAAACATTTAAAAAATTAAATGTTCATCTTCTTTACGCTTAGTCTTAGAACAGCTGTTAGGACACACTATCTATGAAATTGTTGCATAGAAAGATGGAACATGTACGTATTATTTGAGCAAAAAGTGAAAGATACCCAGGGGCGGGACCAGCCATTTTTAAAAGAGGGTTCTAAACATTTGTTCCAATTTAAAACCATTGATCGTCAAAAAACGGGCGTTCAAAGCACGGAACTCTAACTGGCTCCGCCACTGAATCCAAAGGATATTTATACTCATAAGTCTATGAAACAATAAAACACCATTGCGAAAAACAAATAAAGTTAACGACCAATAGACTATTTTATGTAAAAAACTAGTTTTGAACATTTTCATTAGTACCTAAAGAACTGTACTCACACTCTTATGCAATCTGTTTGGCACACAGAATAATTGACAAAAAGTCTCCATCTTCATGGATAATATGACCATTTCAGTCAAAATATAATACGCTGTTCTTTATAGGTCACCAGACACTTCTATCAAAAGGAATTTATAAAGAAACACAAAAGTTTAGAAGTCAGACAAAATGACAGAAGTTACTACAACCACAGAGAACATTAGTGAAGGATACATTTTGAGAAAAATCTACAGAGGTAATTTAAAAGATTAAACTTTTAACTGGCTTGCAAGAAATATCTTAGAATGCTGAAATTAAGAATCACAATTGTTGTTTTATAAAAAGTGTTCTTTATTATCTCATCGCAAAAGGTTTTGAAAGTGCTAATATAATTCATATTTTGACAATTGTAGTTCGGCCGGAATTGTTATTAGTGAATTAAAAGTCATTATTTTAAGAAATGCGTGCAATGTATCGGTTACTCTATGAAAAGGAATATATTATGAATTTTAGAGCGAGGGCCTGATATGTGATGTGCAGTTGTACAATCATTTGCATATCTTATTTATACGGCGATCAGATCCGGCTGCTCCTTTAGTCCTTGTACATCTCTCTGAAACATTTGCTTACTTTACAAGTTACAGTTCGTTTTTGACAAGGTTAGTGTAAGATGTTGCATGGGTGGCACAACTTTTACCATCTTGAGTTATGCCCATTTATAAACAAAAAAATTGCTGGATTTTTCGCTTCTGTTCTCTAACTTTAGTTTGCCTCAAGCAAATGTAATAAATCGTATACACAATGCATATTACCATAAAACACAGATCAAGGTTTAAATTGAGTGGCATCAATTCTACCGTTCTTGAGTTAAGGCCATTTATAAACATAAAAAATGCTGAATTTCTCGTTTCCGTTCACTAACTTTAGTTTGTCTCAACCGAATGTTAAAATCACAAATCAGTCTTAACTACTTAAATCCTGTACATGTATCTGAATGTGGAAGTTGACACGTGTATATTTACGAGCGGGGGCATTTGTAGCCCATAGACACATTTTCCAATTTTTTTTATATGCACTGTATTTTTTTTTTGATCTTTCAGATAGCTTTGGTTGAACGGAACAATGGAAACATGTATTTGGGAATATTAGAAGATACAATGTTGACATTTACAAAGATAATTGTTCGAAAAGTTAAGAAGAGTTTGAAGATGAATAATTCCAACTACAGATCTGTATGTCACTAAAAGATCAGATTACTTAACGATTAGTACCAGTTGCATTATAACGAAGCTTGTCTCTTGTGTGAAAAAAAAAACCCAAAATTATTCTAACAGATGACCAGTGACAAAACATTGAACAAAATCTTCAGGATTATATAAAGCAAACAAAAAAGACTTAGATGTATTTTTGAACTGTTTGTATGCCATCACATGACAAATCGAAACGATAAGGAAATTGATTTTTGGCCATATAGCAATTCTATTGTTTTACATGCATTCTGAACTCTTCCGATAGAATATTTGTGATAAGATAAACTTGACAGAAATTTGGTTGGCGGGGGGGGGGGGGGGGGGGGGGGGATAATTTTCACTCATTACAGATTTCAGAAATTGAAAAAGAAAATTTCAAATATCATGTTGCCAAAAAAAAAAGAGGGGCAAGGGTATATTTTTGGGGGTGAGGGTTGTCAAATGGCAACAGCATAGTGTATTGAACAAAAGCATAAAAAGAGGTAAATTTATTTATTTATATTTTTTTTGGGGGGGGGGGGGGCAATTCGCAACAGCATAGCGTATTGCACAAAAGCCAAAAATTAAATATAAATTCAAATGATATAACCAATTTTCTAAGTTTTTTGGCTACCATTATTCTGTGTCAGAAACCTATATTGCATCAAATATTTAATTACATTCCAAATTCAGACCTGTATCATGCACAAACATTGTGTCCATTTTTGTCCCAAATGTTTAGGATTTGACCTCTGCGGTCGTATCCAGCTGCGCTTGGCGAAGCAATTTATTGTACCAGTTTGTCTGTAATAAATAAGACCGATGGAATTTTCTTTTAAATTATTTTAATTTTTTATCATGAGATATTTTTAAGATTATTTTTATATAGAACAAAATTCATATTGAATGTAGGATAAATTAATTCTGTGTCTCAGCCATACAGATAACTTTACTTCAAAATAAATTTATTTTATATTTTATCATAATCCGAAATCGCATTGAAAGTGACGGTTTTTGAAACTAGAATAAATTTATTCTGTGTCACAGCTTCACCATACAGATAACTTTACTTCAAAATAAATTTATTTTATATATTATTATAATCCGAAATCGTATTGAATGTAGAATAAATCTATTCTGTGTCTCAGCCTCACCATACAGATAACTTTACTTCAAAATAAATTTATTTTATATTTTATTATAATCCGAAATCGCATTGAAACTAGAATAAATTTATTCTGTGTCACAGCCTCACCATACAGATAACTTTACTTCAAAATAAATTTATTTTATATTTTATTATAATCCGAAATCGCATTGAAACTAGAATAAATTTATTCTGTGTCACAGCCTCACCATACAGATAACTTTACTTCAAAATAAATTTATTTTATATATTATTATAATCCGAAATCGTATTGAATGTAGAATAAATCTATTCTGTGTCTCAGCCTCACCATACAGATAACTTTACTTCAAAATAAATTTATTTTATATTTTATTATAATCCGAAATCGCATTGAAACTAGAATAAATTTATTCTGTGTCACAGCCTCACCATACAGATAACTTTACTTCAAAATAAATTTATTTTATATTTTATTATAATCCGAAATCGCATTGAAACTAGAATAAATTTATTCTGTGTCACAGCCTCACCATACAGATAACTTTACTTCAAAATAAATTTATTTTATATATTATTATAATCCGAAATCGCATTGAATGTAGAATAAATTTATTCTGTGTCTCAGCCTCACCATACAGATAAATATTATCATAATCAAAAATGACATTGAATGAAGAATAAATTTATTTTATGATTTTCTCGAACTAATAATAGATATTATGGCTCTATATAATAAATTTATTTTATACATGATCATATACAGTAAGTACCATGCATTTAGAATAAATTTATTCTATGTTGCATCCTTTACAGAGAGTTGACTAAAAATGGACAGCTAAGTGTAGAATTCAGTATAAATTTATTTTGAAATGTAACAAATAAATACTAATATAACAGAATTGTCTTTGTTTTTCATGATTTTTTCTCAAATACATGGGTTATAGAATAAATTTATTACGTTCTGGTCCGAATTTGGCCTCTAATTGCACTTGTCAGAATTAAGAGTGAAAAAAGAGGAAAATTGGTTTTTTCCTTTTTATACGACCGCAAAATTTGAAAATTTTTTCGTCGTATATTGCTATTACGTTGGCGTCGGCGTCGTCGTCCGAATACTTTTAGTTTTCGCACTCTAACTTTAGTAAAAGTGAATAGAAATCTATGAAATTTTAACATAAGGTTTATGACCACAAAAGGAAGGTTGGGATTGATTTTGGGAGTTTTGGTCCCATCATTTTAGGAATAAGGGGCCAAAAAGGGCCCAAATAAGCATTTTCTTGGTTTTCGCACTATAACTTTAGTTTAAGTTAATAGAAATCTATGAAATTTTGACACAAGGTTTATGACCACAGAAGAAAGGTTGGGATTGATTTTGGGAGTTTTGGTTCCAACAGTTTAGGAATTAGGGGCAAAAAAGGGCCCAAATAAGCATTATTCTTGGTTTTCGCACAATTAGTTTAAGTAAATAGAAATCTATGAAATTTAAACACAAGGTTTATGACCATAAAAGGAAGGTTGGTATTGATTTTGGGAGTTTTGGTCCCAACAGTTTAGGAATAAAGGGCCCAAAGGGTCCAAATTAAACTTTGTTTGATTTCATCAAAAATTGAATAATTGGGGTTCTTTGGTATGCCGAATCTAACTGTGTATGCAGATTCTTAATTTTTGGTCCCGTTTTCAAATTGGTCTACATTAAGGTCCAAAGGGTCCAAAATTAAACTTAGTTTGATTTTAACAAAAATTGAATCCTGGGGGTTGTTTGATATGCTGAATTTAGAAATGTACTTATATTTTTAATTATTGGCCTAGTTTTCAAGTTGGTCCAAATGGGGGTCCAAAATTAAACTTTGTTCATCAAAAATTGAATAAATGGGTTCTTTGATATGCCAAATCTAACTGTGTATGTAGATTCTTAATTTTTGGTCCAGTTTTCAAATGGTCTACATTAAGGTCCAAAGGGTCCAAAATTAAACTAAGTTTGATTTTAACAAAAATTAAATTCTTGGGCTTATTTGATATGCTTTATCTAAATATGTACTTTGATTTTTGATTATGGGCCCAGTTTTCAAGTTGGTCCAAATCAGGATTCCATATCAAGTATTGTGCAATAGCAAGAAATATCTAATTGCACAATATTGTGCAATAGCAATTAATTTTCAATTGGAGTTATCTTTCTTTGTATAGAATAGAAGTTGATAATATATGTTGGAAATTTGCCAGACATGACTATGATGTCATTTTCTATTTTTATTTGCCAATAACTTTATGTAAAGAACTTCATTGGAAATTTGCCAATATAAAATGTTGCTGATGAAGCTTTTTTTCCTTATCTTATCTAAAATGTTTTTAGATAATGTATGTTGGACATTTGCCAGACATGACTATGATGTCATTTTCTATTTTTATTTGCCAATAACTTTATGTAAATAATTTCATTGGAAATTTGCCAATATAAAATGTTGCTGATGAAGTTTTTTTTTATTGTTTTATACAATTAACAATGTATATTCACTTTTACTACCAACCAATCTTTACCATTCAGTGATAACAAGCACTTTTTTTTACATTTTAATATTTTATGATGTATTTAGAAGAGTAGTTATTGTTGCAAACTCCATTAGAAATTTGAATTGATATCAGTTTTGGAAAAAGGGAAACGGGGATGTGAAAAAAAAGGGGGGGGGGGTTTAAATTTTTCTCATTTCAGATTTCATAAATAAAAAGAAAATTTCTTCAAACATTTTTTTGAGAGGATTAATATTCAACAGCATAGTGAATTGCTCAAAGGCAAAAAAAATATTTTAAGTTCATTAGACCACATTCATTCTGTGTCAGAAACCTATGCTGTGTCAACTATTTAATTTTAGATTTAAAAAGTTTGAAGAAGAAATCTTTAATTGATTTGTAAAATCTTGACATTTGTTTTGTGTAAAAAAAAACATGTAATGTCAAAAATTTGATCACAATCCAAATTCAGAGCTGTATCACGCTTGAATGTTTTGTCCATACTTGTCCCAACTGTTCAGGGTTCGACCTCTGCGGTCGTATAAAGCTGCGCCCTGCGGAGCACCTGGTTTATTCTGCTCTCAGTTTTATTTAAATATAATCGGAATATTCACAAAACAATTTGTAACGTTCTTTTGTTGGTAATTCATTGATTTTTAGATAGTTAGAGCATTGTTGAAGGTTTGTAGTTACATACAGATGATGGAGATTTAATTAAAGAGGTCCTGCATCATTAAGTCATTGTGCTTCTGAAGGTTATCGAAATGATAGTTTTAAACATAATTCTCAATTTTAAATATGTCGGATATCTTTTTTTAAAGATAGTTCTTGTTTTTAATTTTACCAGACATGGTTCACTGTGGAATTATAATTTTTTTCAATCATTCTAAAACTATTCCTACCATTGAAAAAAAAAGAATATTGAGAAAACATTAAATATAAGTATCAATCATCGTGTGTTCACAAGAAATAAGTCAAACAATGACTCTCACCTAACAGGTTTTGATTAATTTAATTGATTGATTGTTGATTGCTAAGGTCTAGTTGCAAATAATTCATGTTTGTTCAGTACTATATTCAATTTGAACATCTGTACAACTGGGCGTATGACATTTGCACCAATTTTGAAAATTTTCATTCTTTTATTTGCCCCGATTTCATTTTTTTCATTTGCGCCGATTTTATAATTCCTCCTATTTGGATTTACAGGCAAGTTAATAATTTTACATGTACTATACTTTGAGGGTATATTGGTAAATCTGGTTATCAATGTTGTTCACTTATGTTTAATAGATATAGCTATAGGAAGTTCAAGATGTTGTCAACGAGACAACTCTCCATCCAAGTAACTATTTATAACAGTAAACCATTTTTAAGTTTGTTTTGATTCACATTGTTCTAGAACTTCGTTGTTACACGATGGACATATTGTTCACTTAAACAACCCAAGGAGTCATTTCTTTTATCATCGACGGCCACACATATCGAAAGCAAGTGTCCTGAAAAATAACATATCTTACCGATGTACCACCAAATCGTGTAAAGCCAGAGGCACAACTGATTCTGATAGGAGACTATTATCATAACACAGAAAGAACATAACCATATGGCAGTTGACAGAAAGACTGAGACTGAAGAACTACAGGTATGGTCAAGGAAAAAGTCTTGAGATGTATCTAGTAGGCCTTTAAAGACTGGGATGAAGAGTTGTCTCATTGGCACTCATACCACATCTTATTATATCTATTCAACTGTATTTACCTGTAATTTACCTTTAAAAATATCGGCGCAAATAAAATGCAGATGGACGCAATGAAATGCAGATCGGAGCAAATGCAAAAAGCCTGTACAACTTACCCTAGTTCCATCAACAATCATGCCAGTCATTGTTAGATTCTTTTTTAGTTCTTCTTCTGAGTGTTGTTTTTCATCTCCTTTGTGTTTGTTGTTCAAATCTAATAACAATTCTACTGCATGCTGACCCAGAACTCTATCATTTAAGTCTACTTCTATAGATAACTCTTCTGTATCAACAGATTCTAATGTGTCCATGCTTGAGGTAGAACATTTTGAATGTACATTTTCACTGCTAAATCCTGAGCGTCTTGATCTTTCTCTAAATGTCTTTCTTCTTTTCTTAGCTTTACCTGAAGGAATGACTGGGTTGAAGGTTAAATCTGGTTTTACCTGTAAAAAAAAAGTATTATTTACATATACATGACAAATATTTTGTAAGGCTGAAATTTGAAAATAAAGGGCTTATAAACATGTAACTTAAATAAATCATTCTATACTGAAAATGTATTTGGGTTATTTTAGCATTACATGTAAGTAATTCAAAATGTACTGGAACTGTGATGAGACGACTAAAGCTGTACATTATTTCCTTGACCTTATGTAGGAGTTACATTACTTTATGTTCCTATGTTTTATATATAACTGTCTTTCGATATTAAAATGAGATAGATCTAGATTCTAGAGTAAACCCACTGAATTCCTTCCTGCACGAACCATTTTTGTGGTCAGCATAAAAAGAAAATCTTAGACGCGTTTGTCCAACCTTCGTTCATTGTCGATACGGGACGGTAAGGGCAAAGTAAGTTTGGTATACTATTCTCCATCCTCACACCCCATATAACTAGCATTTATGTTATATTCTCTTTCCCTTCATTGTATCTACTTGTGTATAATGAAATTTGATGAATTTATGTATGGTTAATTGTATATAATTATGTTATCTTGTAGCGAACGCACAGCCCTATACTGTATTTGTTTTTTGCCTACGATATTTAGTAAAGAAAAGCTTTGTTTTTGTAGGAGTAAAACCAGGGAGAAAATAAATAAATTTGATCAATTGTAAGCATCCCTATGAGTACCAATCTTATCCAAATATTAGCAGATTGTTATGAATCACAGTTTATGGCCAAACTGAGTAAATATCTGTCTAAATTCAATTTAATTTAGAATTAAATTTAATTTAGAGAAGAAAATGCTGGTATTATATATTCTCTAACAATAAATAGATTTCTGCAGGAATGGACCAAGAGAATTTAACTTACAATCTATACTACTTATATATAGAACCTATATTTCCCATTACTATTTTCAATTTTACTAAAGAAAGAGACTGATTTCATTGAGCCACAACTCCTCTGAAACTAACCATGATGTAAATATTTTTGATATGACATATATGTAGTACATGTAGTATGTAGTGTTTTGTACTTCTAAATTTGTCTTTGAAACATCTTTATTCCACAGAAAACTCCAATTTTTGAGAAAAATATCCAAATTACCAGACTGTTTTCAATCCGTGTCTTATATATATGCTTTCATGCATGCTCAGTCGGCATACTGCTAAATGAAACATTTGCCAGCCAAAAGTGCAATTTTTTTTTCAAATATCAAAATAAGCAATCTCAGAAAAATTGCTCAATGTTTTCTGTTGGTATATACTTTAAACATTGCTAAAGGCTTCAAAATCTTAGAATAATAAGTATTTATTATCTTTTAGTGAATTTTCAAAGAATACCTGTTGGTTAATCATGCATATAGAAAAAAACACATATAGATATTGTATTTAATTGGTACTCTGTATAGTTTACCCTACAGTTGCAATGTATATCTTTACCTGTACAACAGATACCATGACCTTTGAAAATTCATGATCAAGTCCACATTTAAACAGACGAATATCTGGTTCTGAGGTAACTTGTTTTATATCTTGTAAATTTTCCATAACAATATGACGAACCCCTTTACAGTATCTGAAAATAAAAATACAATTGAAGACAAATGTATGAGCCATATTACTTAACTGGTTCCTGGACTGAATGTAAATAAGTGGTTTAAAACTAGAGACAAGAGACCAATCCTCGTATTTACAAGCAATATTCATTTGATATATTTTCACATAGCAGATTTTGTTCATGCAAATACTCCCCTCCATCCCATGTACCCTAAAATGATAAGCTAATATCACAGTCATTTTTCAGCCATGTTAATTATTTTCATGATAAAAAGTTTAAATACAGGTATACCATTTTATGCCCTTAATTCTTTTTCCTATGTTTTAATCATGTCAAATTAGATGTTAGAAGTGGTTTCAGCATAATCATGATTATCAAGACATGTAAAATATCTTTATTATCTGTCGATGTTTTTGTTCATTGTGTTGTTGTCTCATTAATTGATCATTGTTGATTGGTGAGTAACACTATCTTCAGCACTATTTGAAAAGCTATTTTGTGGTGGTCAGTTTTTATTGGAAGAGACTGCAGACAAATTGCCATGACAGCACTGTGACCTTTGAAAGGAAATTCGACAATCTTAATCAATTAAGGTTGGAGTTTAAGAACCTGCAAGGTGCATAGCTTGAACTTACAACGTCACTGTTGAAAATCTAGTGATCACAAGACAAACAAGGTCCACTGTCTCATGGACATATATGATATACTCCTGACATCTCCTTTTATACATATGCATGTAGCCTAGTAGTAATACAAGGGTACATGTACATAACAAAATTTTACAAAATTTATTTATAAGGTAGCCAAAACAGTATTTTTTATCCATATAACTTACTGTACTCTCAAACAACATAGGTCTGCAAAGACTCCAACAAAGCTGGTACAAAAATCCTCACATGGATGGTTTTTCCTTCTGTAGTCTTTTACATCTTCTAAAAGAGCTCTAATTCCTGCAACAAATACCTTTAACTTTAAAACCCACCAGGATCTGAAACAAAATAATAAGTAAAAATCATCTGTTCTGTCTACTTTCATACATGTTCACATGTAAAAACCTAAAACCCTCTGCTGGTATAATATTTGTATGTTCATGATGTTCTTATATGCATTAACATGATCAGTCAGGGGACTTACTGAAATAAGTGATTTTTAAATCACTTATTTGAGTAGCAAATTCGAGGTTTTGTCACAAATCGGGATTTTGTAGGTTTTTCAAAATTTTAAACACATAGGTTTAAATAACATCTTTTAATTAGTAAAATTAAAAAATATGAACTTTTTGCTTCTTTAAGTAGCAAGGTTTATGCCTTTGATGCTATCATTTACCTGAAAATTCTATTTTAATTGAAAAAATGCTATAATAATGGCTTTACATAATGAACATATACTTTCTTAAAAGATTTTTCACAGCAGTGGGAGTATTTTTCCTGTGAAGTTCAAGGTTTCATCTTTCAGATTATGTAATAAAATTCGACTGTTCGCGATAAAAATTTCACTGTTCGGGGGTGTTGAAATTAGTGGGGGTTATTAAAAGAATGATACTTAAAGAAGTGATTTTTGGGAAGGAAATTGAGGTCTGATACTTAAACAAGTGATTTTTAGTCATTATCCTAGATTCAGTACAAGGTCATCACCTGAAATGACCTGGTCATCCTAGACAACACAGATGTTGGTTCTGATAAGTTTAGAAACATAATTAGTCCCTGGATCATTAGTATTCTATATGTAAAGCTACACTAATATTAAATCACTTCTTCTAGTGATTAATTTGTACTACTTAAATAGGTGATTATTAAAGAAAGACAACTCTAACTTCCAACCTTTATGGAAATAATGTTACTTGAATCAGTGATTTAGAAAATCACTTGTTTAAGTAAGTCCCCTGACTGATGATTAATTGATATACATGTAAGACCATACATTGTTAATTTATATCAATCCCATAAAATGAAGATGAACATTTGTAAATAAAAAAAGACATTGTATATACATAAATTAAATTTTGAAACATCATTGTCATGATTGTTTCACTGATCTAATCATCTGACTTAAAAGCAGAGAAATGACATCATTACTACTTTATATTTTATTTTAGTGAACAGGCTACAGACAGGTAGATAAAAATGAAAATTGTATCATGTTGTAAGGTATTTAAAAAAAAAAATATTATAAATTATTTCTTATAAATATAATAACCTATATGTACACTGGCTTCCGAAGCTACACAAAACACCTTACAAATATATATTTATTTCGTCTTCAAGCCCTTGTTCCACTACTAAATTGTCTATTCTTCTTACCAGCACACTTGGTACAATTAAAAACCTGATAATAAATTGTTCAAATAAGGCCTTCGAAAATAGTGGAATTAATTACTTTAGAGTGTCAAGAACTCGTTGGAAGTACTTGATAAATTGCATACTTATATTGATGATTTTAAATGTTCAAAGTTTTGATTTTTCTACCCTGTATACCACATTGCCTTACATTCTCATTAAGAAAAAATTCACACACCTAATTAAATGGGTATTTAAAAAGTCAGAATGTGAATATATATGTTCAAACTCTTTGAGGTCATTTTTTAGTAGCAATAAACAAAAAAACTATGTTAATTGGACATGCTTTGATACTATATATGCCCTTGAATTTTTACTAGATAACATTTTTGTTCGCTTTGGGGATTCCGTATATCGTCAGATTATCGGAATTCCAATGGGGACTAACTGTGCACCACTTATTGCGGACCTGTTTTTGTATTGCTATGAGTTACAATTTATGACGAAAATCAGCAAAGACCCATCGAAACAACATCTTATAAACAAATTTAATAATACTTTTAGATATTTGGATGATATTTTGGCTCTCAATAATGACGACTTCAGTATGTATATTAAAGAAATTTATCCTGTTGAACTTACTTTAAATAAAGCTAATACTAACAATGACCACTGCCCTTTCCTCGATCTTGATATCTATATCACTAACGGAAAGCTGAATACTAAAATTTATGATAAAAGAGATGATTTTTCATTTCCTATCGTTAATTATCCATTTTTAGATGGTGACGTTCCCTTGTCACCATCTTACGGTGTTTATATATCTCAACTTGTACGATTCGCTCGTGTTTGTAACAATGTTTTAGATTTTAACGAGAGAAATTTATGTATTACTGTAAAATTATTACACCAGGGTTTTCGATATCACATTTGTATCACAAACTAGTCAAAACATTTACTAAATTTTATCATCGGTATAAGGACATCATTCGTAAATATAGCTCAACATGCAGACTTCTTATACGTTCAGGTATTTCACATCCAATTTTTTATGGAAATATTCTTTATAAAGCACAAAGGTGTCAGTATTCAGCTCAAAAACTAACAAAACCTTTGAATAGACTTATTAAGAAGGAATATAGTTACGAGACTGTTGTCAGGTCATTAAAGATTGCATATTTTGGCGTTAATATTGATTCACTTATAGGGTCTTTGCATCGGAACTAAACACATTTATTCAAAAACCAGTTGTTGGCATGACACGGGTTATGTTCTTCTCATATATGTTATGATGGTATGATACTAAACCCCTAACGGGAAGGATTGTGCCTGATGTTCATATGATGAAATCATAATCTTTCAGTCAGTTTAATTGAAGTCTGGAGCTGGCATGTCAGTTAACTGCTAGTAGTCTGTTGTTATTTATGTATTATTGTCATTTTGTTTATTTTCTTTGGTTACATCTTCTGACATCAGACTAGGACTTCTCTTGAACTGAATTTTAATGTGCGTATTGTTATGCGTTTACTTTTCTACTTTGGCTAGAGGTATAGGGGGAGGGTTGAGATCTCACAAGCATGTTTAACCCTGCCGCATTTTTGCGCCTGTCCCAAGTCAAGAGCCTCTGGCCTTTGTTAGTCTTGTATTATTTTAATTTTAGTTTCTTGTGTACAATTTGGAAATTAGTATGGCGTTCATTATCACTGAACTAGTATATATTTGTTTAGGGGCCAGTTGAAGGACGCCTCCGGGTGCGGGAATTTCTCGCTACATTGAAGACCTGTTGTGACCTTCTGCTGTTGTTTTTTTCTATGGTCGGGTTGTTGTCTCTTTGGCACATTCCCCATTTCCATTCTCAATTTTATGATATACTAATAAACTCAAATCTGCTAAAAAAAATTAAACAAATGAGCTTGGGCAGTGCCCTGTTCCTACATGATTTCTGGCAAATGTGTATACAAAATGTATCTGAATACCAAAAGAAATAGGAGGAAGAACATTTTGAATTTGTTTAGTTTGTGTACATTGTTCGTGATAAAACGAGTCAAGAGCTTATCAAACATAGGGTTTGAATAGTTCTCTGGGGATACTCACCTTTGATCAATAAGGCAGATTTGTATTAAGCAGACTTTGTATTTATATACATGTATTTGTTGTTTTTAACAATGTTTAAGGTGTACATTGATTTCTAAATATGTTTTTAATGCTTTGTTTACATTGAAAATGACATTATCAATGATTATATATATAAATTACTAACAAAAGGCGTGATCATGATGATACATGTAGGACCAACATTAGATAACATTCCCTAATTGAGTTACTCTGACAACAGAAACTATGCTGGCAATTCTTTTACAATAAAGGTTAATATATATAAATCTGCTGCTAACGGGAGAGAGTCAAGTATTTTAAAGGTTTACTAACTTTGAAACCCAACTGCATAGTCCAGGTTAGGGGCAAGTTGTGATCCCCCTAACATGTGAACCCAATCAAATTATCATGTATGTATGTGTCTGTCGGACTCTGTCCCAAGTCAGGATGCAGTGGTTTTTGTTTGTTGCGGCATAAAATCTACATTAATTCTAAATAAAGTTTTCTTGTTTGAATTATTTTACATTTGAGATTTCATGGCCATATTTATATAATTAAACCCGACTATGCGGTTTGGGCTTTGCTCATTGTTAAAACCGTACGGTGACCTACAGCTGTTAATAATTGTTTAATTTGGTCTCTTGTAGAGAGTTATCTCATTGGCAATTTTACCACATCTTCTTTTTTTTTTATCTTGTACATCATGTTGTACATATTGTTTTTTTGTTCATTTTTTGTACATACATTTATAGGCAATGTAGGCCATTAGCATGATCATGATGATTAGTTTGGCCATTAGCATGATTAGTTTTCTTGTTTGAATTGTTTGACATTTTGTCACTTTGGGCCTTTTATAGCTGACTGTGCTATGGTTTTACTCAATGTTGAATTCTATACAGTGAATATCAATCCTGATATGTTAGTCCAAATAATTATGACGTCTTGGAAAGCTTTTTTAAACTTTTACTTTGAAGCCTTGATGTTAGGCATAAAAAAACATATATAACAGCCTTTCAAGACGCCATAATTATTTGGACTAGTGATAAGTTAGGTCAGTGTTTCCAGGATAGGATGACAATCTGTCATGTCTCTGTTGATGCACCTCTTTTTTTTTAGAACAATAGAAGTTGCACTTTTTGCTCGTTAACAGGGAAGTTAATTCCTGTTTGCTCTTTACAAAATCAGAAGACGCAATGTTTTCCTGTTAACACAGATGTAAATGCTAAAGTAAACACTTGTTTACTTTTTATTTCTAATGAATTTTCATAGATAATGCCATGAATGCAGAGTTAACATGGTTAACGTGGTGTTTACATGAAGTGCACAATGTAACCGCCCGTCTACATGTAATGCTTGGTTTGCATCCAACTGTAATACTAGTAAATAAATGTAGTATAGAATAATACTAGAAAAATATACATTGTAGCTAGAGCACTGTGCACATGTTGTACACTTTTTAACCCCTGATAATCAGATATTAATGACATGTGTCAACTGTTAAAAACATTTTTTTTATATTTTATTTTATATTGCTCACTTGTCTCTTTCTTCAAGTTCTTTTATGTCATTTTCACATGTGCTGAGTGAATCTTCAACTATTTTACTCTGATGATGGAAGGAAGTCAATGGCATGCTGAACAACAAATACTTGTTTACAAATTTGATGTATTCATCTTGTTCTTTGCTATATGGGGATACCTCGCCTGCTACCTTAGTAATTAAATCTAGCGGTTGTTCTGTGTATGTTGGGGCATATTGAATTTTTAGATGGTGTTGTACGTGTAATCGTTCCCATTTTGATACGGTTTTATTTAATGGTGACTTGTGGGTAATCTGACGACTGCTGATTCTTCGTCTCCGTCTGCAGGCTGATGAAGATGTTTCGCTTTCCTCAGATGAATACGCTGATGAACAGGACAGCGATTGAGATGGCATATTCATGTTCTATGAAATTTTTCATAGCGATCGGGGTTGATTGACGTCTCTTAAGTGCATAATAACTTTCCACAAAATATCGTGTTATTAAGAGTTTGAAAGAGGAAGACTAAAATAAACAAAACTGAAAATGGAGAAGTTAAGAATCCGGAAAGGAAAAATTCACAAAAAGGGTTTCCGAAATTAATATTGTTGAAAAAAATATGTTGGCTTAGTTAGGATAGAAATTTGCTTCTTATAAATCAAGTATCTTGCAATCTTATTGGTTAGGTACCAGGGTTATCCGATCTGTCTAATTAAATCATATTTTAAGTCATCTTTTTTTATATTAAAATGAATATAAAAAATAAGATTCAAGGAAAAACATCACTATGCAATAGACACGGGAATATAATATTATCTTTAAAATAAAAATTACTCATAATTACTACCCTTTTATTGATAAATTATGCAAATTTGTTCTACCTTTTTGAAACATTTATTATAAAGTATATATATTGATTGCGAGTACCTTGCATAATAGTTAATGAGGGGGGATAGGAGGGGTCTTGATCCCGAAATCCCGGACTTGAAAAAACGAAATCCCGAGGTCCCGAATTTAAATAAAGCAAAACCCGACATCCCGAAATCCGAAAAAAAGGATTCCCGGATCCCGAAAGGATCAATCCCGAAATCCCGAACTTAAAAACACCCGATCCCGGAGTCCCGATAAAGGTCCTATCCCCCCTCGTTAATGGGACTCTATTTCACAAGGTTCTGTGAAATATGCAACGGATAATATAAACTGGTACATACTATCCGCATAACACAGATAAATTTTTACTCCTCTGGAAAAAGTCTAACTGTGAAATAACATGTCTTGAAAAAAATTACTGGGACAAATTATCCCCCGGATAAAATATCACAGAGGAAGAAATAAACCGTTACATAAAGAGCACCCAACCCCTGTTAAGCTGTTGGTAAAGTTTTCCGACAACCGGCAAAATATAAAATACAAAATTAACAAAATACTTTTTTTTCAAAACATGGATGAATAACAGGCAAAATTACGAGAAAAATACATTTGAAATTGCCATAACTGAAAATTTAATAAAAAATTTCGAAGTAGAATAACTTTGAAAAAATTCTCACGGCTAAGATTTTTTTATCTTAAAAAGTTCATGCAATCAGGACTGAACACATATCTTTACACCGAGTTTTCCCTATGACTGTCCACCATTCCAAATAGTTTCCAACTCCAGACTTTGGACTGGTACAACAAAAATGTGAAACAAAGATATGAATACTAATACTAATTATGTATAATATATCTTACTCAAGTTCACTGAGCAGAAATGAGTAAAATCTATATTGATACCCTCCATACAGAAAGCCTATTGTGACTACACATTTTCCATTTCAAACATGTGCTGTAAGACCTCAATATTGACTACTAAAGTCTAAATTTCATGTTAAGTTGCAACTTTAAATGTTCAACAATACGGTAGTCTAGCTGATTATGATGAAGTTAGCACCGAAGTCAATTATATTATTTAGCATTTTTGACTTTTTAGGATCGAGCGTTACTGGTGAGTCTTTTGTAGACAAAAAGCGCATCTGGCGTACACAATTATAATCTTGGTATCTATATATATATGATAAGTTTATTGTCAACATTCATCTTCACAATGTTGGCCTAATTATCGAGAAAATGAAACCATACATTAGTCTACACGTGGATTGGGAAACAAGATTTGCAACTTATATAAATCCCTTAATTTCCACTTTGCGGGTGTGAGTGCTGCCTTGTAGCGGCATTAGCCTGCTCTTTTTCGAAATCTACAAGGGTGTCTTTAACGTGCAAGAGATATGACTCTCTCTTAAAACGGGTCAGCCATGTATCGTCCCCTTCCGAAGGACTATCATCGTTTCCTCAAGACCATACTCGCAAATGGTGTCAAGAGAGAGCCGAAAAATAAGTCCCTGCAATTTTCATTACGGAACGGGAATCGAACCAGGAACCTTTGTGTTCGTAGTCCGATGCACTAACCACTACACCACGGCTCTCTTAAAACCATACATTGCAAACATGTTTTCAACACACTAGTTAATTGATTTATTTGGGGATAATGCTAGACAATGTACTTACCATGAATAGGATTGTGAATATAAAAAGAAGATGTGGTATGATTGCCAATGAGACCTCTCCACAAGAGACAAAATGACACAGAAATTAAAAAAATAGGCAATAATTATGAGCAAAGCAAAAACCGCATAGCCAGCTATAAAAGGCACCGAAATGGCAATGTAAAACAATTCAAACAAGAAAACTTGGGACAGGCACGTACTTACAGAATGTGGCCGGTCTAAAGATGTTAGCGGGATACCAACCATCCGCATAAACTGGGACAGGGGTGTAACGATACAACATGAGAACAAACTATAAAAATCAGTTGAAAAAGGCTTAACTTAGCAGATGAATACAAATACAAATTATACTACAATGAGTGGATGTGGCCGGGTACTTGTATATCACAACAACCAAAAGACACCAAGTACAGATCTGAGAGTACTCGCACTTACTGACAGCTAGTTCAAAGTCACTAACAACTAATAAAAAAATAATCATGCATCTAACACTGAATTATCAATCAGTACACATCCAACATTCATAAATTTAGTGTAAAGACGGCATAGACAGTCAGAGAAAAACATGACCTTGTGCAATGCCAAGATAAAGGTATCGACACTTTGTTGATACAAATGATTACTTAAAAAGTAGTGGGTTTATGAACACTTAAATTATAAACACCTACCTTTAAAGATTTAAATATAGCTTCAAAAGTCTAACGCTGTAACATAGGACTGTGTTGTCCACGTCGACAAAACATCAAACGACTTTGTAGTTTTTATTTGTGAAAAGCATATACAAACTCATTATGAGACGATTCGGTATTGCCTATTCATCAGGAAACACACCATATCTGCCGCATATGTTACTTTTGTGCAAAATTAAATAATGTTTAAGCATGAAGCCATTTGGCGCATTTTGTTAAGAGATTTTCACCTTACTTTTTAAAAACTTAAGGGGAGGGTTGGTATCCCGCTAAGTTACATGTTTAACCCCGCCACATTCTGTATGTATGTGCAAGTCCTATGGCAGGAGCCTGTAATTCAGTGGTTGTCGTATGTTGATATGTTACATATTTGTTTTAAGTTCCTTTTTTGTACCTTTTTAAGACGGTTATTTTCCTAGAATTGTTTTACATTTGTCATTTTGGAGTCTTGTATAGCTGACTATATGATTTGGACTTTGATCAATGTTGAAGGCCGTACGGTAATCTATATAGTTAATTTCTGTGTCATTTGGTCTCTTGTGGAGAGTTGACCCAATTGCAATCACACCACATCTTCTTTTTCTTTATATATTGTAAGCTTTAAGTAAATAATTCTTCTTGGTTCAACTGTACTCACAAAATTCACGAAAAGTGTTACTAGTATCCAACGAATAATAATTAGCCCACAGTACTTGTTCTTCTTGTGAGAATTAAAGCCGAGTTCAAATATATAAAATGCCGGAGAACTATTCCTTTAGCTTATTTGTATTTTCCCTCCCACTTGATAAAAAAAACTCCTTTCAATTCTGATTTTATGTAACGATAATTTGATCTGAAGAATTTAGTGTCTATATGATAAATTAAATTCGATACAGAAAGTCCCTAATCAAATGGAAAAATGAAAATCTCAAACACATCTATCAAATGGATAACGACCGTCATATTCCTGACCTGATAAGGGCAATTTTCTCATGCAGAAAATGGTAGATTAAACCTGTTTTTATAGCTAGCTAATTATCTCACTTGTATGACAGTCGTATACAATTCAATTTTATTGTCAACGATGTGTGAACAAAATTTAACAAACAGACATGGTAAAAATGTCAAAAAAGGGTATAGCAGTCAACAGTGTGTTAAAACCTTAATCAAAAGAAACCAATGTATCATCAAAGGAAAACAAAAAGGCATATACCCAAAGCACATTAGCAACAACGAAAGATACTAATAGCTAGAGTGCTTTGTGTCCGTCAGGTTAATATCCATATTTGATATGCAAAACGTCTTCCAAGGTAATTAGAGGGTGGAAATAGATTTTGATTAGAATTATATAATGTTTTTTTTAATGAAATATTTTAAAACTAGTATATTTATGTCATTCATCGAGCAGTATCTTTCATTACGACATAACTTTATCTGAAACGTAACCCTAATTATTGTATAGTAAACTGACGAAAAGTACTGATTTTAAATTAGTAATTAGATGCAAAAACAAAGATTTTATCATAAAATCCCGAACAAAATTAAACAGGAAAACTGTCAAGTGTAGTTCTTATTTAAAGATAACAAACATAATTATACACGGGAAATGACAAAATAATCGCAGCATCTCTTGAGTAAAAAAAATGATTGCTAACATGAAAAATCCGAAACCAGGAAACTGAAACATTGGTCAAATGTAATGCAAATTAACACTTTTTTTGTCAATAATTTATAACATATATACTAAATAATTTGGAAAATATTTGTTGACGAACAATGATTATGATATATATGTCGTGTACATGTTATTATTTTGTACAGGTTATTACTTGTACAAAATTTTCATACAAGTAATAACTCGTATGATGCCATTATACAGGTTATTACTTGTATAAATATAATTGTACAAGTAATAACCTGTACAAATTTTGTGGAGAAAAAGAAAATAACTTGTACAAATCATTATTTTACCTTGGCCTATTTGAAGTTCACAACATATCGTTCCCCTTTTAACATATAATTCATTACTTTGCCTAATAGGCGAGTGTCATTCAGACCTAAAAAATATTTTTAATGCACCTATCTAACACACAGCTATATTATATATCATTCGAAAGGAAAATATGTGTAGATTCCATTTTTCCCGGTCGTAAAAGTGAAATATGGTGCAATTTCTTTTAAATTGGGGTCAAAGGTCATTCATAAAAAATTGAAAGAATAACACTTTTGTAGTATTATTGTCTTATTTTAAGAAGCTAGTAATATAGCTAAATCAAATTTTACTTTACACGATACCATGATAACGTCTCTCTGATTCTTAGTTGCCTACTATCGTTCATGGTTTGGTGATAATTGAAGTCATTTTGACGTTTTCACTCTGCTATAGGTAAAGCGGTACTTTCTACAAAAAAGACGTATAATAACAAATATTTGACCTTAAATGTGTTAATATTTACTATATTTGATGGTGTGCCATGCGAAATAAAATAAATATGATGAAATATTTGTAAGTTGGACGAGTAAAAGGGAGAGAAAACAACGCAATAAAGAGAGTAAAAAGTAGACGTCTTTGTCACATCAACAGTGAAAATAGTCTCCTGTTTGTTAACAGCCTACAAACCATGTCAAGATCGGAAATCACTATCTTACATGTTTAATACAATACTTTAATTCCCGTTGTCATGTAGACCTTGTTGACTATCAGGCATGTCCAGATGGAGAATACAAGTGGATCATGCACTACCAGGACCACCTAACCAAATGCAGTGTACTGCGCCCTTTAAAGACAAAAAGAGCAGCTGAAGTGGCTTACCAACTCACTGATATATTTTTTGCTTTTGGGAGCTCCACATATACTGCAAAGTGATAATGGAAGGGAATTTATGGCTAATTTAATTACAGAACTTAAACTCCTTTGGCCAGAGCTTAAATTAGTGCATGTAAAATAGGTACAAAAATTGGAATCATGATCGCTTTCATGAGTCGAAATCAAATTGAAAAGATTCAGAGAAAGGAATTGACAATATTGGACACACCAGAGAACACAGAGGTTAACGCCAGAAAAGCAGTACAATTGCTTTCTTTAATTATATAAGTGGTGGCCAAGGTCATGTTTACTGCAGCTGTCGGGGTGGCTGTAAAACAAGCAAATGTAAATGCAAACACATGAACTTATTGTGTAATTCAAGATGCCATGCTTCCTTGTCTTGTGCAAACAAATAGGTTTTTTAATCCATTAGGCTTGACTTATATTTCCAATATATGATATTATGTATGCAATCTTTTGTCATGATGTGTGTTTGAAAATAAATTAATGGAGAATACCAATTTATTTTTGCTTTTAACGACCATTTCACTATGTACCAGAAGTCCGTATTTACATGGCATCTAGTAGTTTAGCTAAATTTGCACAAAGT
Organism: Mytilus edulis; assembly: GCF_963676685.1. NCBI lineage: Eukaryota > Metazoa > Mollusca > Bivalvia > Mytilida > Mytilidae > Mytilus > Mytilus edulis. Next base: position 12,816,919 of record NC_092353.1, read on the forward strand.
GTCACTTTAGCTTATATTATTACTTTGCGTCCTTCGTTCATCTGTAATTTTCTAGCATTTCAAAAATAATACTGATAAACACTTGAAAATAAGAACAGAAAAACAAACACAATATAAATTTCAAAAAATACGAAAGATAGTGGGTTGTACAAGTTATTATCTTTTTCTCCACAAAATTTGTACAGGTTATTACTTGTACAATTATATTTATATAAGTAATAACCTTTATGATGGCATCATACGAGTAATTACTTGTATGAAAATTTTGTACAAGTAATAACCTGTACAAAATAATAAAATGTACACAACATATATATATCTTAATCAAATGCTTCCTGAATATATATAAAAAGAAACTACGTTTTTCATGCAGAAACGGACAAAAGGACAAAAAAGTACCGGTCGAAAAATAATTATAGTCGCTGAAACCTAGTTTAAAATTGTTTGCAACAATATTATAAAGTTTGCAAATATTCACTGTTAATTCTCGATTTCCCGATTTCCCAATTTTTCAATTTCTCGATTTCGCTCTCTCGATTTCGCTTTCTCGAATTCTCGATTTCCCGATTTCGCGTTGGAAAACAGAGAGGAGAAAACGCGAAAACACGAAAAAGGGTAAATGGCCGCATCCGGTAACCATACAATTGCCCGTTGATTACGTTTACGTACCATGATTTACGTACCAGTTAATTTTCGGTTTGGTGGTGTCTGACCACCAATAATACTCCCTCCAATTTAGTAAAAGTAGCCCTACTCTGAAACAAAATAGAGCTTTTGATGTCATTGTTTACTTAAACTAACTAACAAATTTGCAGAAATGAAACTTTTGGTGAAAGGGAAATATATTAAGACCATTTTGAGACAAAATGCACTTGTCTATGAGTATGCTTTAAAATTCAGGATTAATGCTCTACATAGTATACTAATAAGATTTCCAGAAAACCGGGAGTTATTTTGGTAGTACCTGTGTTTTCAAGATCAGAATTTTCTTATAAGACTTTAAACATGGGTTGAAAATTGGCATGTGATACATGTACAATTCAGGATATACCTGGTTTCTTTGACGTTAAACTTAAGGTAAAATATTCAGAAAGCTGTGGAAATTGCAAAATTTAGTTGAACAGATAGGGATTTTCAATTGGCGGTCTGACACCTTTGAACGGAACATTCGACGGTCTATCAAACGGATGCGTTAAATAACGATGGCTTTAATTTGTGATACGAATAAAAATAAACGGAAATTCAAGGGAGATATTAACGGGATAATCCTCTTGAGGTTTACGTCTCACGGTTAACATAAGAAGTTATAACATGCCGTGGAGAAGAAACATCCTACTTGGTTATGCTCGTATGCCGGTGTTTCTTTTGTACACTTTCAATAGACCATTTGCGAGTTCATCCGTCACCGGAAAAACTCGTCAATTATGAGCGCCTTTATGACGTCATTTACCAGATAGAGGGGATCGCCTGTATCCCTGCACTATTAACGTTCAGGAATCGTCTTAGTGATCGTCATGTGTGAAATCGAAGGATAAACTAGAAATAATGTTTGTTTTGTAAGTACTTAATCACAATTTCTTAATGACAGCAGTGCAGATTGTCAATTATGAAAAATTATTATAACTTGCTCGGAATCATTCGTGCAATCATACATTAGTATTATAATTTTACAACCACTCGCTTAACATTGGAACGGAAGGGACGATGCCCCTAAACGCACGAATGATGTTCACTAAAACCAGAGTTTTTGACGGAAATGCATCGAACTCGAAAGTTGTCTATTGTTGTTTTTTTTCATTTTTAACGAAATTTGTATTGCTCCCAAGGTATGATAATCGTTGTCCCTTGTTTACATATAATAACACTTTTACAGCTGAAACTCAGTATTCATTTGCCTTAATGCGATAGTACACAGTACACAATGTTGTGCCTGTCTTTCGTAAAATTTCTAATTCTTTAAAGACGTACCACTCATTCAAGAGGCCCCTCATGGGGGGGTCCTAGTAATCACATAATCACCATTTTTTTGCCAATATAATCACATAATCATTAAATATTTGCTTATCTTTAGTAATCAAATAATCATAAACTAAAAATACAGTCCTAGGTAATCAAATAATCATGAAATATTTGGCTTAATAATCAAATAATCATTAAAAAAACGGCCAAGTAATCACATAATCAAAAACCCCATGAGGGCCCTCATTCAACAGTAGAATATATCAACAAAAAAATCATGTGTATGTGTTTTAACAGAATTTTATTAAATAAAAATAACCTTGCAATATTACAAAATGGAAAAGCATATGATGAGATTTTTCAGGTAAGTTATATTATTTACATGCTTTATGTTAAACAAAAATAACTAGTTTGGAAGAAATTAACTGTTTTATTTTTCAGCTTAGTACTTTTACTCTATACCATAAATTCTGGGTCTTCTTTTATCCTTTCTCTATGTTCTCTGTATCTTTCTTCTTCTTCACCCATGTCTCTTTGTGCAAATCTGCAGCCATTTTGACATAAAAATGCAGATGCAACCTTTTTGTCTAATGTACCTGTAAAATTGTACGTTGCTAAAAATAGAAATAGTACAAATAATTATTGTAACAATAGAAAGGGGAGCTTCAGCTTTAAAAGGTGTACATTTACCGTAAAAGGCACAGTGGTTGTCAAACTATTCCTTTTTGGTATACTGGATACAGGAAGCTTTTAACGTGTCGTTTAAACACCTAAACTATATTCTTCATTAGATACACTTATTGGTTTTGATGTTTAGCTGTACCTGAACTGATTTCAAACGGGATCATAGCACATCCTTATTTTTCTTCGGGGATGCTGTTTACGGCGCACAGAAACTAGATACGATCCAAGTAAACTTATTAATCCCTTAAATTGTATTGGTATACATTTTGGTGTTGCTGTAATTAAATTAAAACGAAACTTATATTATTGTTATATACATATACTTATGCACATTCGCGGTTCTACAATCTGTCTATAAATTTATTACTTTGGGATATCATAAGGCATATTTTGTTAATAGTTAACAAAAGGGTAAAACATGCTACACAGGAACAAGTGATCAGTTTGCTTGAGTTTCTTATCGACAACATTTTTGTTGAATTTGGAGGTAGATTTTTCAACAAATTGTCGGCATTCCTATGGGAACGAATTTTGCTCCTCTCCTTGCCGACCTCTTCTTATTTTCATATGAATCGGAGTTCTTTCAGACACTCATCAAAAACAAGAAGACCAAAGAAGCCAGATTTCACACTCAGATATATTGATGATGTTCTTTCCATTACCAATCCGAATTTTCTGCATGGGTTCCGTTAATATATCCCCCAGAACTAGAAATTAAAGAAACAACAGACACGGCTTCCTCAACCTAATTTTTAGACTTATATCTCGAATTTGAAATACACAGTCATCTCAGTACCAGAATCTGTGACAAACGAGACAATTTTAATTTTGAAATTATAAATTTTCCCAACTTAGTAGCAATATACGAACTTCACCTGCATATGGGATATACATTTCCCACCTTATTCGATATTTAAGAGCTTGCAGCTCCTACGTAGACTTTGTAAAACGTCACCAGTGTCTAAGAAGCAAGTTGATGAACCAGGGTATGGCAAAGAACGTCATTTCCTTTTACTAAAAAAGTTCGTCGGAAGGTACCAAGACCTTGTTAATAAATATTCCGTATCAACTTCACAAATAATACATGATGGTCTTCATTAGTAGATTATGCGTACTGACGTTGTTTATCATCTTAACAACGTGTTGTATTGTTCTTTTATTTGTCTTTGTTCAATTATTAATATTACTTTTACTGTTTGGTCTGTTTTATGTGATATCCATTTGACGTGGCTCGGTACTTTATTATTTTTTTATTTTTGCTGGCGTGTTTTATATATGCGTACTGACGTTGTTTATCATCTTAACAACGTGTTGTATTGTTCTTTTATTTGTCTTTGTTCAATCATTAATATTACTTTTACTGTTTGGTCTGTTTTATGTGATATCCATTTGACGTGGCTCGGTACTTATACATCCCGTCAATGTGTTTGTATTATTTTTCATTTTTGTTGGCGTGTTTTGTATATGCGACTTTTTGTGTTTCTTTGGTTCTTATAACGTGACTCTGTACTTTAAAAGATCCCGTTATTATGCTATTACTCTATTATTTGTCATTCTGTTATTGTTCTATTATAAATTTGTAAATACTTTAAACGAAAAACCGCAAAATTAGTTTACTCGCGTAGTGGTAATAACCATATTATCATGGATTCTTAAAAATTCTAAAGAACTTCTGGATAATTTTAATTATCATATACTTAGACTAAATAACATATGATTTTAACCGTATGATAAAATCATTGAATTAACGTATATTCCATATTTTTCGAACTGGTGCTTAGCGGGCTGATATGAAAAGTTTATCACATGCTTCGATTGTTATCACATGCCTTTCCGTAACGTTATCGCATGGCATTCCGGTGATACTCGGCAAATTCCGGAAAATACACATCAATGCTACGTTTTCAGTTAAAATCATTAAAAAGTAGTGTACTAAACATTATTATTTGGATACTGGAAAGTCTGTTGTGTACAATAATAAAAAAAAAAATGAAAATAAAAAAACCCAAACAAATTATTAAATAAATGCATTTTTTTTAAAGTTTCAAACATAATTTAGAAAGTTGACTTTTCCAAACAATGTTCATTATGTATATTGTTGAATTATTTTTTTGTCGATTCGTCCATATTAAAATGTTGTTTTTTTTCTCTGTTGAGGCATATGATAAACCACTCTTTGAACTTCTTTTCGGGAATCACGTAAAAGGATCAATATATGAATCTGTTATTTTTCTCTTCTGTTGAAGCATATGATAAAAAGATCATAACATGTAATTTTTCATATCGCATTTATTATCAGCTCTCGAGCCATGCGGCTATTGGGCTGATATTGAACCTAGGGCTGATAATACATGCGATATGAAAAATGCCATGTAATAATCTGATAATATCGTTCTGTTTCTGATATTAATTCTAACATAACTATTGATTTTTTAACCCTGTATACCACCATTCCAAATGTGAAATTATAATTTATTTTTGATATACTTAGAACGACAAAATTTCTTCCTATATGACGTTAAGATTTTCTGACGCCAAACACGTGAACATACTGAATTAATAGTTATATATGATTTATTGTATTATTTGTAATTGGCTTTGACCTAGCTATTAGTAACTGTTAGTACTTTCAGATATGTATTTAGTGTCTATTTTGTTGTGGGGTAAAAACGATACCATGCCACGTCCGGCCTGTCTTTTTTTTTTGCATGTTTTTTCTGCTTTGGATCACCGACTTATTCTGTATGCGCATTCTCAAATCAGGAGCCTGTTATTCAGTAGTTTTCGTTTGTTGCTGTATCTCATGATCTCATATTTGTTTTTCGTTCTTTGTTTTGTTCATAAATCTGGACGTTCATTTTCTCATTTGAATTTTTCTAAATTTCTCATTTTTTTTTATTGTAGAAGTCCGTTTGCCCTATAAGTCTTAAATCTATGCCATTTTGTGGCAGAGAGTTGTCTCATTGACAACCATACCACATTTTCTAATTTTTATAAGGCAAATTGAATGATAGTTTACATGTGTTCAAAAATCGACGAAGAAGAAAACTCATGGCAACACACGCAAATTATGGAATCTCATGAACTCCACGGTAAGTGTGACCTGGTGTACGCTACACTTATATTACTTGTTATGCGAAAACATACTTCTTTAAGATGTCATCATTGGAAAACTACATCATCGGAAACAATACAGATTGGACAAGTTGGACAATGTTATTGCTGAGAAATGTGAAGTTAATGATTAAAAGTTGAAATCATCACGTGTGCCATTGATTGCAGTTTGAAGTCGTTCAATTGTGTCAATTAAAAGTATCATTTTTGTCAACTTTTTTTTAAAAGAAAAAACATCATCATACTTGCCAGTTTTGTTGCAAAACAAATCATATTTGTTAACCTTGTTAAAACAAAATATAACGTATTTTTTTCAGATATGCACCAAAACAATATTATCATATTTGTCAACTTTGTGGGGACACACAATTATCTTGTATTCCAATTAAAGAAAAAAAAAAGTGAATGCTGCATCAAAACTATTATAAATACCTACAATAATTTTGTAAGATTGCACGATAATAAAGAATAAACTTAGATATATAAACTCCGTACGATAAACTGTCCATTAATGAAATGTAAAGTCAATCATTTATAGTGATCTGTTGATAAAACATGACTACAATGTAGAAACACATGTTTCTAACGTTGCATTTTGATACGCTCCTTTCCGTTGTAGAGTGTTCAGTTAAGCCCTGGTCACAACGAACCCACGACACATCTATGCAGCGCCACGATATGAAAATTGGTCAAATCGTCGGTCATTTGTGATCATCGTACGACAGTCGCATGATATTTTGAGAATCGTGGCGCTGTGGTGTGTCGTGGGACGAAAACTGGACATGCACCTTTTGCTCTACGATTTTTTGTCGTGTCACTGTCTGATGGGGTTGTCGTGATAGTGTCTTACCACAGTCGTGCGACTGTCGTGAGATATACATATTGTCGTGGGTACCAACATAATCTATTTTAATAAAGAAAAATCGTACGACTGTTGCACGACTGTCGTACGGCAACCATACGACTGTCGCAAGACACTCGTAATACAGTCACACGATTGTCTCACGAATACCAAATTTCGTACGATGCTCGCACAACATTGATTGTCTGTCTTACGACAGTGGTACGTTCGATGTGCAACATATTTTTGTTTTATTTAGAAGAATACTATTCGGCGGGAATGAATGTTTGGAAAAACATACCGTCTGCCGTTTAAAGAGAATGGCTATTCCAGCAGAATGATTACGCTTGGCCCTGCCGAATAGGCGCATTGCCGGACTCCAACAAGAGCAACATATGGTCCTGTTAGTATATATAAAAAAGAAGATGTGGTATGATTGCCAATGAGACAACTGTTCACAAGAGAAAGTGTTGATTTGAGCCCGTGAACAGTATAGGAACCAGCGAAACGCCCGACGTTGGTGAGTAAGGCCATGGATGGAACGGCGCCTGATGTTTGGGCAGTATTGTATACAATGATGCAAGAATTGGAGCGGTTACCTGTTGTCGATTTCATTGGATTCATGTGGATGGAGGCTGGCATGTTTCAAGACAGTGGCACGACAGTCGTACGACGGTGGCATGACATAAAAACCTGAAAATAGCCCCAAACAACTCACGATTGTCGTACGACAGTTGCACGATCGACTTGCTACTTACCTACGACAGTACAAAAACAATTCTGTTTTCTCTGTCGTGTAACCATGCATCGTGGACATGTCGTAGCTGATGTGACCAGTCGAAATATTTGTTTGACATTTTTCACGACAGTGCCACCACAACTGTGCTATAGATCTTCCACGACAAAAAATCGTACGATCTGTTGTGACCGGGGCTTTAGACAAACAGTTTTTTGATGCATGCCATACTTTTATTATCAGTTTAAGAATATAAAATAGAAAAAAGAGAAAGTAACTTACAAGTTTGGACATAACTATTGACATGCGTCATGGTGATACAAAAGGCAATCATCCATACAGTGAGTCGAGTTGACCAATTCATTTCGTGCTGGTCTTTAATGTAAAATATAAGTTATAACAACAATGAATTATAGTCTGTTACAAATTAATGGTTGAGATTAATTTTTCATTACATGCATAAAATATATTTTAAACATGTTAAAGGGACACTAGCTACGAGATATGAAAATATTATAATATGATTTCGTTTGCTTCAATCATTAATTCAAGGGAAATAATGAAATAATAAATTATTAGCCCATTTGGTAAAATTTTAAATGGTGTCTAGACTGAAATTTTAATATATATTATCGAGAACATACAGACTTATTGTAATTGTTATATACTTTTAAGTATGCTTTATCAAATATGAGAATTGAAGTCAAATCGATGAACACGAATGTGACAGCTGGTGTCCCTTTAGAATACCACTCTTTGATTCATAACGATAAATTAAAAAAGAAGACATAATTTTATTGCCTACTCGTATATGACTATAGACCATCGTCTGTAGTAATATCAAAGAAATGTCAGTGAAGTAAAATGTCAACTAGCTACATGTAAAGAAAACAGCAAAGGTATACGAGATATATGATCAAACGGAATACATTTCAATTAACTGCAATCAAAATAGCTACAATGTAGATTATGCATACCAACATATACAAACATTTCTGAAATTGATGCTTACATCATGACCATGATGACATGTCATGCTGTTTATATATTGAGATGATTAGTATCGTTGTGATATACAAATCCGTTTCTTATATGTAGAAAACACAAACACTTGTCATGTTAATGTTTCTTATTTTTCATGTCAGGGTTATTTATAGCCAGCAAAACAGTTAAGGATTTTCTAAGTAATGGTTGAAGTTTCATTGCTGAAGTTTGTATGGTTTCCTGTGATTGCTATTTAACTGATAGTATCCACGTGGACTGACTGTTCACAGCAGTTGTATCGACACAGTAATATCAAATGAATGTTTATGCAAAATAAATAAAAAAAAAGTGTTTAAAATTGGTTTTAAAGAATAAAGCGTTAAAAAGTATGTGAAGGTTCATTTTTCATATATTCTTTTTCTATTACAAATTCACAACTGTTTTCAAAAGAAAAAAATCGTTACTCACCTTCAAGGTGGTATCTGGCTTGTTTAATAAAATATTGATTTAATATCGTCGTTTTCTTTACAAATATTTGTTATGTGTTAAACATGTTTTATTATTGATTATGTCCACAGATATAATCTCTGCGTGTACAGTGACGAAAGCGATATCACGAGAACAATAGAAAATTTTCTCTTATTTCGACAAAGTTGATAAAATCAATAGTAAAACAATGCCAGTGACAATATCGATTATTAATTATTTCTAGTAAGTAACAATCTTACATAAAAAAAACTATGTTATAATTAGGTCTTTCCACTTTTTCGTGGAAAGACCTATTGCTTTTCTTCTGATTATTATTAGGTCTTTCAACCTTTCAGTTGAAAGACCTATTGTTTTTGTTCTGATTATTAGGTCTTTCAACCTTTCAGGTGAAAGACCTATTGTTTTTGTTCTGATTATTATTAGGTCTTTCAACCTTTCAGTTGAAAGACCTATTGTATTTGTTCTGATTATTAGGTCTTTCAACCTTTCAGGTGAAAGACCTATTGTTTTTGTTCTGATTATTAGGTCTTTCAACCTTTCAGGTGAAAGACCTATAGGGTTTGTTCTGATTATTATTATTATTTTTTTTTTTTTTCTTCCGCCAACTTTTTTTTCCTTCGCTGTTTTTTTGTTTCACAAGATATCGCTTAGATATAAGGTAAATGATATCGAACAGTTAATACGCTTCTGAAACTGACACCGCGTAACAAAAAACTTTACCTTGTAAGAGTGATCTCCCCGAACACTGTTTTTCTTGTGGCCACTACTCCTTCGCAACCGTATAAGAAACCGACAAATTTTTTTTCTCCAAATTGCTCGTTATATCCTTAGGATGTTCTGTTTCATTTCAACCGAAGCTATCCGGAGACTCCATATGAGAGTTATCCCCCCTTTTATATATGATATCAGTGATATGCATTTCTAACTGGTAAACTATAAGTGATAGAGACCTAGGGTCTTTTGATTTAAGATCCTTGGTCCAAAAAAATGAAAATTAGGTCAAGGTCAAGGTCAAGGTCAAATTCTAAATTTTGATTTTGGCTTATTTTCACTTATTCTCGTTAACTTTATAAGATTTCGACAAATTCTTTTTACTAAATTGTTAGTTGCGACATGTTGTAACTTAAAATTTTTGATTGGAAGGGTGCGTAGACAATAAACGGGAGTTTTTGCCCCTCTTATATTTAGAATTATGCATAAAGTGATATTACTCATGAACCATACATACTACTGACCTAGGGTCTTTTGATTTTGGATCCTTGGTTGATGACCTTGAAATTGGGGTCAAGGTCATAGGTTAATTGGACGTTCTAGATTTTGACCTTTGCTCGAAATTCATATTTTCATATCATAAAGCCATAGCAACTGACATTTTCAACTGGATCTTAATATTTTCATATCAAAATAGATCCTTATTGGTTGAAAGACCTTCAATTGTTCTTTGAACAATTGGTTTTTAATTATTATTATTATTATTTTTTTTTTTTTTCTTCCGCCAACTTTTTTTTCCTTCGCTGTTTTTTTGTTTCACAAGATATCTCTTAGATATAACGTAAATGATATCGAACAGTTAATACGCTTCTGAAACTGACACCGCGTAACAAAAAACTTTACCTTGTAAGAGTTATCTCCCCGAACACTGTTTTTCTTGTGGCCACTACTCCTTCGCGACCGTATAAGAAACCGACAAATTTATTTATCCAAATTGCTCGTTATATCCTTAGGATGTTCTGTTTCATTTCAACCGAAGCTATCCGGAGACTCCATATGAGAGTTATCCCCCCTTTTATATATGATATCAGTGATATGCATTTCTAACTGGTAAACTATAAGTGATAGAGACCTAGGGTCTTTTGATTTAAGATCCTTGGTCCAAAAAAATGAAAATTAGGTCAAGGTCAAAGGTCAAGGTCAAATTCTAAATTTTGATTTTGGCTTATTTTCACTTATTCTCATTAACTTTATAAGATTTCGACAAATTCTTTTTACTAAATTGTTAGTTGTGACATGTCGTAACTTAAAATTTTTGATTGGAAGGGTGCATAGACAATAAACGAGAGTTTTTGCCCCTCTTATATTTAGAATTATGCGTAAAGTGATATTAATCATGAACCATACATACTACTGACCTAGGGTCTTTTGATTTGGGATCCTTGGTTTATGACCTTGAAATTGGGGTCAAGGTCATAGGTTAATTGGACGTTCTAGATTTTGACCTTTGCTCCAAATTCATATTTTCATATCATAAAGCCATAGCAACTGAAATTTTCAACTGAATCTTAATAATTTCATATCAAAATAGATCCTTATTGGTTGAAAGACCTTCAATTGTTCTTTGAACGATTGGTTTTTAATTATTTTTTTTTTTCTTCCGCCAAATTTTTTTTCCTTCACTGTTTTTTTGTTTCCCAAGATGTCGCTTAGATATATGGTATATTATATCGAACAGTTCATACGCTTCTGAAACTGACACCGCGTAACAAAAACCTTTACCATGTAAGAGTTATCTCCCCGAACACTGTTTTTCTTGTGGCCACTAAGGCTTCGCAACCATATAAGAAACCGACAAATTTATTTTTCCAAATTGCTCGTTATATCCTCAGGATGTTCTGTTTCATTTTGACCGAAGCTATCCGGAGACTCCATATGAGAGTTATCCCCCCTTTTATATATGATATAAGTGATATGCATTTCTAACTGGTAAACCATAAGTGATAGAGACCTAGGGTCTTTTGATTTTAGATCCTTGGTCCAAAAAAATGAAAATTAGGTCAAGGTCAAAGGTCAAGGTCAAATTCTAAATTTTGATTTTTGCTTATTTTCACTTATTTTCAATTACTTAATAAGATTTCGACAAATTATTTTTACGAAATTGTTAGTTGCGACATGTCGTTACTTATAAATTTTGGTTACAAGGGTGCGTAGACAATAAATGGGAGTTTTCGCCCCTCTTATATTTAGAATTATGCGTAAAGTGATATTACTCATGAACCATACATAATACAGACCTAGGGTCTTTTGATTTGGGATCCTATGTTTATGACCTTGAAATTGAGGTCAAGGTCGTAGGTAAATTGGACGTTCTAGATTTTGACCTTTGGTCGAAATTCATTTTTATACATCATAAAGCCATAGGAACTGACATTTTCAACTGATTCTTTATATTTTCATATCAAAATACATCCTTATTGGTTGAAAGACCTTCAATTGTTCTTTGAACAATTGGTTTTTAATTATTATTATTATTATTATTATTATTATTATTATTTTTTTTTTTCTTCCGCCAACTTTTTTTTCCTTCACTGTTTTTTTGTTTCGCAAGATGTTGCTAAGATATATGGTATATGATATCGAACAGTTAATACGCTTCTGAAACTGACACCGCGTAACAAAAAACTTTACCTTGTAAGAGTTATCTCCCCGAACACTGTTTTTCTTGTTATCTCTAAGGCTTCGCAACCGTATAAGAAACCGACAAATTTATTTTTCCAAATTGCTCGTTATATCCTCAGGATGTTCTGTTTCATTAGGACCGAAGCTATCCGGATACTCCATATGAGAGTTATCCCCCCTTTTATATATGATATAAGTGATTTGCATTTCTAACTGGTAAACCATAAGTGATAGAGACCTAGGGTCTTTTGATTTAAGATCCTTGGTCCAAAAAAATGAAAATTAGGTCAAGGTCAAAGGTCAAGGTCAAATTTTAAATTTTGATTTTGGCTTATTTTCGCTTACTTCATTAACTTTATAAGATTTTGACAAATTATTTTTACTAAATTGTTAGTTGCGACATGTCGTAACTCATAAATTTTGATTCGAAGGGTGCGTAGACAATACATGGGATGTTTTGCCTCTCTTATATTTAGAATTATGCGTAAAGTGATATTACTCACGAACCATACATATTAAGGAACTAGTGTCTTTTGATTCGAGATGTTCAGTCTATGACCTTGAAATTGAGGTCAAGGTCAAAGGTTAATTGGACGTTCTAGATTTTGACCTTTGCTTTAAATTCATATTTATACATCATAAAGCCATAGGAACTGACATTTTTAACTGAATTTTAATATTTTCATATCAAAATAGATCTTTATTAGTTGAAAGACCTTCAATTGTTCTTTGAACAATTTGTTTTTAATTATTATTATTTTTTTTTTTCTTCCGCCAACTTTTTGTTCCTTCACTGTTTTTTTGTTTCGCAAGATGTCGCTAAGATATATGGTATATGATATCGAACAGTTAATACGCTTCTGAAACTGACACCACGTAACAAAAAACTTTACCTTGTAAGAGTTATCTCCCCGAACACTGTTTTTCTTGTTATCTCTAAGGCTTCGCAACCGTATAAGAAACCGACAAATTTATTTTTCCAAATTGCTCGTTATATCCTCAGGATGTTCTGTTTCATTTGGACCGAAGCTATCCGGAGACTCCATATGACAGTTATCCCCCCTTTTATATATGATATAAGTGATTTGCATTTCTAACTGGTAAACCATAAGTGATAGAGACCTAGGGTCTTTTGATTTAAGATCCTTGGTCCAAAAAAATGAAAATTAGGTCAAGGTCAAAGGTCAAGGTCAAATTTTAAATTTTGATTTTGGCTTATTTTCACTTACTTTATTAACTTTATAAGATTTCGACAAATTATTTTTACTAAATTGTTAGTTGCGACATGTCGTAACTCATAAATTTTGATTGGAAGGGTGCGTAGACAATAAATGGGAGTTTTTGCCCCTCTTATATTTAGAATTATGCGTAAAGTGATATTACTCATGAACCATACATAATACTGACCTAGGGTCTTTTGATTTGGGATCCTTAGTTTATGACCTTGCAATTGAGGTCAAGGTCATAGGTAAATTGGACGTTCTAGATTTTGACCTTTGCTTTAAATTCATATTTTTACATCATAAAGCCGTAGGAACTGACATTTTCAACTGAATTTTAATATTTTCATATCAAAATAGATCCTTATTGGTTGAAAGACCTTCAATTGTTCTTTGAACAATTGGTTTTTAATTATTTTTTTTTTTCTTCCGCCAAATTTTTTTTCCTTCACTGTTTTTTTGTTTCGCAAGATGTCGCTTAGATATATGGTATATGATATGGAACAGTTAATAAGCTTCTGAAACTGACACCGCGTAACAAAAAACTTTACCTTGTAAGAGTTATCTCCCCGAACACTGTTTTTCTTGTTATCTCTAAGGCTTCGCAACCGTATAAGAAACCGACAAATTTATTTTTCCAAATTGCTCGTTATATCCTCAGGATGTTCTGTTTCATTTGGACCGAAGCTATCCGGAGACTCCATATGAGAGTTATCCCCCCTTTTGTATATGATATAGGTGATATGCATTTCTAACTGGTAAACCATAAGTGATAGAGACCCAGGGTCTTTTGATTAAAGATCCTTGGTTCAAAAAAAAAAAAATGAGGTCAAGGTCAAAGGTCAAGGTCAAATTCTAAATTTTGATTTTGGCTTATTTTCACTTATTTTCATTAACCTTATAAGATATCGACAATTTATTTTTACTAAATTGTTAGTTGCGACATGTCGTAACTTATAAATTTTGGTTGCAAGGGTGCGTAGACAATAAATGGGAGTTTTCGCCCCTCTTATATTTAGAATTATGCGTAAAGTGATATTACTCATGAACCATACATAATACAGACCAAGGGTCTTTTGATTTAGGATCCTTGGTTTATGACCTTGAAATTGAGGTCAAGGTCATAGGTTAATTGGACGTTCTAGATTTTGACCTTATTTGAAATTCATATTTATACATCATTAAGCCATAGGAACTGACATTTTCAACTGAATTTTAATATTTTCATATCAAAATAGATCTTTATTAGTTGAAAGACCTTCAATTGTTCTTTGAACAATTGGTTTTTAATTATTTTTTTTTTTCTTCCGCCAACTTTTTGTTCCTTCACTGTTTTTTTGTTTCGCAAGATGTCGCTAAGATATATGGTATATGATATCGAACAGTTAATGCGCTTCTGAAACTGACACCGCGTAACAAAAAACTTTACCTTGTAAGAGTTATCTCCCCAAACACTGTTTTTCTTGTTATCTTTAAGGCTTCGCAACCGTATAAGAAACCGACAAATTTATTTTTCCAAATTGCTCGTTATATCCTCAGGATGTTCTGTTTTATTTCGACCGAAGCTATCTGGAGACTCCATATGAGAGTTATCCCCCCTTTTGTATATGATATAGGTGATATGCATTTCTAACTGGTAAACCATAAGTGATAGAGACCCAGGGTCTTTTGATTTAAGATCCTTGGTCCAAAAAAATGAAAATTAGGTCAAGGTCAAAGGTCAAGGTCAAATTCGAAATTTTGATTTGGGCTTATTTTCACTTATTTTCATTAACCTTATAAGATATCGACAAATTATTTTTACTAAATTGTAAGTTGCGACATGTCGTAACTTATAAATTTTGGTTGCAAGGGTGCGTAGACAATAAACAGGAGTTTTTGCCCCTCTTATATTTAGAATTATGCGTAAAGTGATATTACTTATGAACCATACATATTAATGAACTAGTGTCTTTTGATTCGAGATGTTTAGTCTATGACCTTGAAATTGAGGTCAAGGTCAAAGGTTAATTGGACGTTCTAGATTTTGACCTTTGCTTTAAATTCATATTTATACATCATAAAGCCATAGGAACTGACATTTTTAACTGAATTTTAATATTTTCATATCAAACATTTTTTTTTTGTCAAAATACATCTTTATTAGTTGAAAGACCTTCAATTGTTCTTTGAACAATTGGTTTTTAATTATTAGGTCTTTCCACCTTTCTTGTGGAAAGACCTATTGTATTTGTTCTGATTATTTTTTTTTTCTTCCGCCTAATTTTTTTCTTGCGGTGTAAAAATGTTTCAAAAGATGTCGCTTAGTTTTTTTGTATATGATATCATTCAGTCTATACGCTTTTGAAACTGACCCTGTTTAACCTAACACTTTTCTTTGTAAGAGTTATCTCCCCAAACACTGTTTTTCTTGTTATCAGATCTCCTCCGCAACCGTAAAAGAAAGCGACAAATTTATTTTTCCAAATTGCTCGTTATATCCTCAGGATGTTACGTTTTATTTTTACCGAAGCTTTACGAAGACTCCATATGAGAGTTATTTCCCCTTTTGTAATGAAATAAATTAAATAAATTTGTTACTGGAAAACCATTAGTGATAGAGGCCTAGGGTCTTTTGATTTGAGGTGCTTGGTCAAAAAAAATGAAAATGAGGTCAAGGTCAAAGGTCAAGGTCATGTTCAAAAATATGATTTTGGATTGTTATCTCTTATTTTCAGAAATCCTATAAGATATCGACAAAATATTTTCACAAAATGTGTGTTACGACATGGCGTAACACGTAAATTTTAGTTAAAAGGGTACGTAAACATTTGATGCGACTTTCCCCCCTTTTATATCTTATATTAGTTGTATGGTAATATAACTCATTATCATTATAAAGTAAAGGCTTAGGGTCTTTTGATTTAAGATCCTTGGTCCAAAAAAATGAAAATTAGGTCAAGGTCAAAGGTCAAGGTCAAATTCTAAATTTTGATTTTTGCTTATTTTCACTCTTTTTCATTAACCTTATAAGATTTCAACA